>NW_027133643.1:9965000-10042500 GCF_026122565.2 Emydura macquarii macquarii | reverse complement strand
ATTATTTTCATCTGCTCTCATTTCTGCCAGCTGTAGTAGTACCACAATTAGTATTTTTTGCTGCAAGGTAGCATCTTCTGCATATTCCAGTTAACTATCTTTTGTTTTCTGACCATAACTCCCTGTATAATTCTTGATATGATGAGAAGTATTGGCCAGAGATAACTTTGTTACTAGAGATGTACTGAGCAATCCTGCATTCATGAGGTGCCATGGATATTTCACTAATGGGAAATCCGCTTTCCATTTAAGATTAATTTTATTTATGACCTTTAGCTGGAATTGATACCTGTAAATTCTTATGTGCATTAATTTCTTGTTTTTTCTTGTCACATACCTGTATGTGTATTTTGCAGTTTCTTCAAAGCAGTTTAAGAGCAGTCCTTGTAATATACTCCCCATTGGAACTGGATGTTATCTAAATAAATTCAACTTAATTCAGCTAAAATACATTAAGTTCTGTATTGTACTTAGAAATATATTATATAAGAAAGGTACAAATTCTAGTATAGATTTTCCTATTACTTCTGCACCCAAAATTCTTTTAACCTCTTATTGCTGTTAGAATGTGGATGATACTCTGCTACAGTACTAAATACACTGTGGATGACATCCACAAAGATATTTAGGCGCTTAAATCCCAGATTTCATCTCCTAAGTCCAAGTTTTGGCTCCACGGCAAACAACAAAATTCCACCAAACCCTGCAGGCACCTAAACCCACTTGGCACCCAAGTTTTACAGAGTAAAAATTCCCTAGGCACCTATGTTCCTATCTCTGGGCAAGAGCACTGCTCCCTCCCTCTAGAGTCCGGACACTTATCTCCCACCTAAGCTCCAGAGCAATTCATGAACCAGGGGAAAATAGGCATTCAGATGCTTAAAATATGTGTAGGGTCTAATCCAGTAGGCGTACTCAGAGGGAGTATGGGGCTATGGGCTAGTCTGATGCGAGGCTTCCTCAGTTTCCCTTATTGACGCTGTTGCACTGTGGATAAATAAGGAACAAGTGATTGGAGTAGGATCCCATTCCATTCCCCCTCTCCTTCCCCCCAGCCCAATAACTATTCCAGTTCAGAGAAACACTTCAACACTCATTAGGCCTGAGAGAGAGAGAATGGGAATGATGCTGTAGTCCAGTGGAAAGGACATCCACCTGGGAGGTGGGTGACCCAGGGTCCAGGTTCTCTGCTCCAACCACTCTCTTTCATTAGTGATCCACAGTTCAACCACTTCAACAGGAGAGACTGAAGAAGCCCCACATTAGAACATCCTGTAGCTCAGTGGTCAGAGCACATGCCTGAAAAAGGGGAGGCCCTTTGTTCAATTCTTTCCTTCTCTCAGCCTGAAAAGGGGGATTAACCCTGGGTCTCCCATGTCCCAGGCAAGTGCTCTAACCACTGGGCTAAAAGTTGTGAGAGACAGCGGGCACCAGCTGCCATTTTGTGTGGAGTGAGGCAGGCACCTAACTCAGTCCCTCAAAATTGGCTTAGGTATCTAAGCTGCCTGACTCCAGGTAGTGGGTTCCCATTCATGGATTGCTAAACTGACATAGGCACCTCCCTGTAGCCTGGATTTAGGCACCTACCTCAGAGAGAGGAGCACACCCCTCTTGTCTGCATCTCCCATTGGCTAATTCATGTGTACTGGCTTCCGTGGATCACGTTCTCATATTCTTAGGCACCTGTCTCTCTCCATTCATTGTATAGGAAGCCTCAGTGCCTAACTTGGCTTTGTGGAACATTGATTTTATGATTTTCCAGGTGCCTAAAAGTTAGGCACCATGATGCTCAGCATTGCAACATCTGAATCCCTTTGTGGATCCCAACCAATCAGTGGTTTAATAAAGTATTATTTACTTTTAACATACTGTATAAATTAAGATTTAAAGGTCCAATGTCTTGAGGCACCTTCTCTGCAGAATATTTCAGATTCCCTGTTCCTGATTCTTACATAATTTGTGGTTGTTCTTGCTAAGTATGTGTTCATTCATTGTATTAACTGTCTTAACTGATTTTAAATCAAGACTGGATGTCTTCCCAAAAGATATGCTGTAGCTCAAACAGAAGTTACAGGTTTAATACAGAAATTACTGGATAGGGTCCTAGGGCCCATGTTATACAGGAGATCAGACTACATGATATTTCTTTAAACTGAAATTTACTCTCCTGACCCTATATAACCTGTATGCAGTTGATGTATACAGGTTATGTATTATTGTCCATAAATAAGAGAAGAAATACATTATAAAATGTACATTAAGACACATCCCCATTTCTTGACCACTGAAATAATAGCTATCATAAGTTGAAAGGTGTTGTTAATGAAATAAATAACCTTTCCCTGTCTCCTGCCTTCTATTACAATATAATATCTATGTGCCCTAACTGTTATTGTACCCAGGACGATTCCAGTGCTTTTGTAATATTTGTCTTGAAATATCCAGCTTGTTCTTTACAGTTCTGGGAACAACTGTCCAATAGACTAGGTAGATACAATAATGGAAAGCTCCAATAGCGTGTTATCTATCCATCTTTGGAAAGAAAGTAGAAAACCTCCCAGTTCAAATATCATCACCTTGGCTTTAAACAGCCAGCTCTGTGAGACAGCTATTGTTGTATGCACAAATACTCTGCAAGATGGTCAAAGAGAATATCTTCACAGGTTAGGCATCCAGTTTGAGGACTACATTCAGTTCTCCTGACAAAAAAACACTCTAGGTATCAAAAGCTACAGAAACACTCCAGTGAGTTGAGAAGGAAGTCCTGATTCCCTTGTACGCTAAGGTCCCTTCCACCTTAGTACACTTGACAATGGCAGAGTGTAAAGGGGCCTTAATTTAAATTAGGATCAGGACCGGAAGTTTGGTGTCTCATCACATTTTTGTTTATATTACGTCTTCTTTTTCTAATGCAAAACTGCACAGGGCCCATCCCTTAAAATGCAGTGTCTGATCCATCTGTCCAATGTGCCATGGCTATATTAACAATCAAAAAGACCTAAGCATTCTTGTGGACACTTAATGAAAACATCTTCTCAATAACAATGAGAGTCCTGTAGCACCTTAAAGACGAACACATTTCTGCGGGCATAAGCTTTCGTGGGCTGCAATCCACTTCGTCAGATGCCCGCAGAAATTTGTTAGTCTTTAAGGTGCTACAGGACTCGTTTTTGCTGTATACAGACTAACTCTGGAGCATCTTCTCAATGTATAACAATGGTCAGAAAAGCAAACAGGATGTATTTAGAAAGGGATAGAGAATTATACTAAAAATTGTATCCATGCTAGGAATACTCCCACCTTGGATATTGTGTTCACTTCTGGCCAGCTTTTTTCAACAGCAATATAGCAGAATTATAAAAAATATTGAGAAGGACAATATATATTATTGGAGCATAAACACCTTACTTATCAAAGTTGATTAAAAAGATGGCGAGTTCTATACGTAGTTCAGGGAGAAGGCTAATAAGAGTTGGTAGGCTAGAA
This sequence comes from Emydura macquarii macquarii, assembly GCF_026122565.2. Taxonomy (NCBI): domain Eukaryota; kingdom Metazoa; phylum Chordata; order Testudines; family Chelidae; genus Emydura; species Emydura macquarii. The sequence continues at coordinate 10,039,014 of NW_027133643.1, read as the reverse complement.
GAATATACAATAAAATGATGAAGGGTATAGAACCAAGTCAGCGTGACACTCCTGTTTACCTTTTCTCATAATGCCAAAATGAGGGCACATTCAATGCAATGGAATGTAACACTTTTAAAACAAAATGGAAATGCTTTTTCATACAGTATATAATTAGCTTGTAGAATTCACTGCCACTAGATATCCTGGTAGAAAGCTTAATAGGATTGAAAATAAAATTAGACAATGATATGAACAAGAAGAATATCTGCAGATATACCACTTAGAATAAAAATGCATTAGCCCACATGCATAAACCAACCACTGACTGCCTGGCATTAGGAAGAAACGTCTCCAGTGGGCACAATATTGCCTCACTGTCTGTTATGGAGGTTTTACAACAGGTACTAGATGGATCATTGGTCCAAGCTAGTGTGGCAACTCCTCTCTTCTTACCATTATTCTTTCTCAAGGAATTCTCACAGAACCACAGACCATCCACTAACCACAGAACATCCTATTTTGCAGTGCAGTTTAAGTTAATAATTTTTCACTTCCTTCATTCCCTTATCCACCTGCACTCTTTCTACTATTCTCCCAAGTTATATTTTCTTCAAGATCCAGTGTTTTAATGGATAGCATGGGACACTTCAATCCCATTCTGTACTGAGAAACTTGTTTGGTCCATATCTGCCTTTTTTCTTGCACAGTGTGGGGCCCAGTACATACCAAAAGGTGTGTGGTTTCCCTTCTCTATTAAATTGTCTCAGTTAAATCTTGAAAATGTGTGTTATACAGACATGACACAGAGACTCGGCATGGGGCAATAAGCAACACTCTTCTGAGCTATGGCTATGATTTATTACTATCTTTATGACCTAGTAGCAACACGAGTGTCATGCAAGAAATTTCTTTTCAAGTTGCCAGAATCAGACGTATAATCTCATGCTAAAAGTAGCTTGCAACACAGCAGTGGTGGTACATTCCTCCTTAAAAAACAGGAGGGAGTGTGTGTGTGTGTGTGTGTGTGTGTGTGTGTGTGTGTGTGTGTGTGTGTGTGTGTGTGTGTGTGAGAGAGAGAGAGACAGAAAGAGAGAGAGCGCATGCTCATGCCTATGGTTCACTGGTCAAAGCACAGGTCTCAGAATCAAGGGAGCTGCATTCTTTGCCCTAGACTCTGTGCCTCAGTTTTTCTGTCTGTACAGTGGTAATAATAATAATGATCCACCTTTATAAGAGGCTTTGATATCCTAGAAGAATAGCACTATGAAAATAGAAAGGTTTAGTATATCTACTGAAAGAGACAGACCTGAGCTTAATACACATTTCTTTACAAATGCAAAAGTTTCCCCAGATTCATGCGGGCATAACCTGCCAGGAGAGTGGATCTAAAATTAAAGTAATATAAACCAAGATTTTCAAAAGTAGCTAATGATTTGAGTGCTTCAGTTTTTGGATCCCCAACCCGAGATACCTTGAAGAGGGTCCTGATTTTCAGAGCATGCCAAGTATCCATCTTTTGACAATCAGGTCCCTTTAAGGTGTCTCAAATTGGTCACGCAAAAATTGAGGATGATCAAATCACTAGTTACTTCTGAAACTTTTATCCATAATGATCCAAATCTCCTATGCTATGATTATAAGTGTGTCTGTTTCCTTCCTGAGAGCTAGGGATTGTTTTCACTGTCTGGTTACTTCGGGTTAGTACATTTGAGGTGCTACACTCAAGCTAGCCTGTTCTAGCGAGAGCAGTCACATTGCAAAGGTACCTCGAGCCATCCTTGAATCCCCGCATGCACTCTGTTGCAGTGCTGACTGGAGTGGAGGCATGTGCCTTCTGGGGCCATATCCCTTTTCTTGGCACTGCAGTATTCTGAGCTGCTCCTTCCAAACTTTCAGGGTGCATGTCAGAAAAAGTTTTCTGTCTGTTCTGGGTACATGGGTGTAAATGGTGTTTGCCCAGCAACTTATTACAACACGTCACTTCCTCTTGTGTTCGTTGTCTGCATGCTGGTGGGAAATCCTGGATCCCACTCTGAACAATGAGCTTTGCGAAATGCTGATATTAATACAACTGTCATTTTAGACAAAGAGGCCAAGTACAGGGAACAAGACACAGTGAAGAGTCTTTCGGCAGCAGTTTGTCATCCAGAGAAGCCGACAACATGCTTTCCTGAGGCGATCACGCAAGCTGTTTGCAGATAAGATGGAGGAGTGGAGACATGTAACAAACGTTCAGTGCTATGCAATCTCCCTATGTAGACTGCCGGTCCTGGAGCACAAAAACTGAGCACCAGGTGACTATACTTGTTACACAGCCCTGGAATGACCAGCCATGGAAACAGAGTTTCCCTATGAAGAAGGCCAGCTTCCTGGAACTGTGTGGGAAACTTGCCCCAGCCCTTCAGTGCTAGGACACACAGATGAGACCTGCTTTAGCATCCAGAAGCCTGTAGCTATTGCCCTATGACGGAGGTCTATAAGGCAGTAATCACTGTGGTTCAACCCTTGGGATGGAAATCTACAGGCCTTGGTGGACCACTGATGAAGGTAGTACATGATGCCAGGGCATTTTGAAGATCAGGCCTTTTTAAATTGGGACAATTGAAACTTTATTCCTCTTAATAATATGGATGTCAATGGGGTGTCTGTGCCCATTGTTAATTTTGGGGTCCAGCCTACCCAATGCTGCCGTGGTCATGAAGCTGAACCTTGATATCAGAGCCCCTGGCAGAGGAAGATTCAACTACATCCTAAGCAAGTGCAGGATGATGGTGGTTGTCACTCCCAGAAGATACAAAGGTGACCTTCCTGGATCTGGGGAAGGGGAGCGAGAGATGGATGCTGAGGCTCTGTGTGGAGACCAGGGGTCGGGGGGAATGGTATTTGTCACACTCTGAATGTAACATAAAAGCAACATTACCTAAAGCCCTTCCTCTCTGGATACTATGAGGGGGAGGGCTGGATGCCAGGACACAAGGGGGCAATGATGATTTCCATACCCAGAAGGGAAGCTACAAGTGGCTTTCTTAAAACCTATCCTCCACCCCACAGCATCCCTTTGTACACTTTAGTCCTACACAGGCAATGTCGGGCCCCTTATGTCATCTCCCTCCCAACCAGAACAACAACAGTGACTCACATCCTTACGTAACTGAACTGGTGCTTGTTCTTGTACCACTTCTTTGCTGCCCCATCTGATCCTCCATCTCCTCTCAGTGAGTATGATGAGGGTGAGGGTGAAGTATCTGTGACCCACAGTGGTGAGCGCTTGCTCTACATCAACCAAAATTGCTGTGACTGGCTCTCGCCTTGATTCTGGGTCCTCCTCAGTCTGCTCTACATTCAGTCACCCATGAACTTCCCCAGGGGGCCTGGAACTGGCCAGAATGTAGATAGCCTCCATATATGGGGCCCTGGAGCGCAGCCAGTCAAACTGCTTGTAATCTAGTGAGTTCCTCAGATTTTTACCAGTCTGGGAGCTGGGGTCCTTTGCCTGGCAGTACAGTGTCTTCAGGGATTTGATCTTGTTCCAGTACTGGTGACCAGTCCAGTGGATCCCATCATCAAACAGTTTGAATGATACATCATCATATGCCACCCCAAGCAATTTGGTGTCAGTCTGAGCCCAGGAAGCCACACTCTGGGAAGAAAGTCTCCCCTCAGATACCATCTGACTGAACAAATATACCAGAGTTATAGATTCCACAGTTACAGAGAGCCACGTACTAAGATGAGGCCCAAATGTTGAAGTGGGGTATTTATACTGGATGGAAATAAATTCTGGTCAGGAAGAAGCGGGGAGATGGACACAAGGAATATCCCTACGAGGGAATGTGGGGACTGTCAGCACGATAGCTGAGTCCCCACTGCATTACTAGCTCAAGCTTCAGTGGCATTCAAACTTCAGCCCATGCCCCTTAACAGGCCAGCTAGCTTGAGCTTAAAGCCCCATTTAACTCAAGCAAGAGTTTTTTTGTGTGTGTGAGACAAGAACTCAGTGTCAGAGCAACACTTAGATTATACCTCCAGCTAGCACTGCAGTGAAAACAAATCCCTAGTCTCTCTGTTAGTGTTTTCTTTTTCTAAAGGGAACACCCTCTTACGGGTCCAGACAAGTTGAGAAGAATCTGAGCATAGACACACCCTTTCTAAATTGAGATACATAGTCAAGCACATGCTAATGTATCTTGTTATTTGTGGCCTTCAATGCTGCATTTCCTGCTCTGCCATTTTTTCTGCATTCCTATCTTTGCCTATTGTCACTATGGTCTCTAGCCTGATGTTGGTCCTTTATTTGCTTTTTTCTTCATTGATCTCCACAGTCCCTCGTGGCTTCTTCCATGTTTCTCATGCCATTTGAGCACTCTGTTTATCATTCAGTTCTTGAGAGGAGGTGAGATAAAAACCATACTCAAAGAACCACTCTAAGCTTTTTCTTTTTTTTTTTTTTTTTTTTTAAAAGCCTCCAGAAATGTTTAGCCTTTCGTCACATTGCTTTTGCTTAATCATTCCCGCCACCTTCATTCTGAGACTACGAGATGATGGTCAGATCCAATTTAACCTCTCTGGAACACTCTTGTTTTGTACAGTGATGCTGAGAATTCCTCCCTTACTATCACACAGCCAATTAGAGCCCTCATCTGGTGAAGTCCAGATGCGTTTGTTCAGCGGTTGTTGCCACTGATGTGTAGTTCATAAAGTTGCATGTTTGCTGCCCAGATGCTGCCGTCTTTTTAACCTGAGATGTTACGATAAATATTTAATGTTCTTGAAGCAAAATTGTGGCACTGAGTCTGTTTCTATTTTTACACCCACTACTGTCTCCATCTGTTTTACTTCATTCTACATCTGTTTCTCACTCCCTCTGCTCATCCATATCCACTCTTATTTGCCTCTTCGGGCTTGAGTTTCCTCTCCCACCTGGTTTACATCAGTGTAACACCATTGCCTTCATTGGAGTTACTCCTGATTTACGTCAGTGTCAGTGACAGGACAACCAGGCCCTTTGTTTTCCTCTCACTCTCACATATTCTCACCCTCTTCATGCCTCCTACACTTGGAACATCTCCCAATTACTGATGTGCTAAGCATCAAAATCCTTCTTCTCCATCTAACACCTTAATACCCACTTCTTACCCAAAGCTGGCCTGTGTTAAAGTCCTCACCACAATGTTGCTGTGCTTTTTTGCACCCTATATGGTATTTGTCTATTATAGATTGTATACTCTGCTGAGCTGGGACCAGTCTGTTACATATTCAGTAAAGTGCAGTGTACATTGACAGTGTGCTGTTCAGTTCAGAGTCTTCTGTCTCAAGGATCAATGGGATTCAACATGAACCAGTGAAATATTATATCAAAATATAACGTATGGGATGATTGGAAATAGAGAGCCTATCTGTCTTTGACGCAACCTGACTTTTTAGGCTGAGATTTTCTAAGCCACCTTTTCCTATACCTTTTACCTTCCTTTATGGACGCCAGGAGTCTGGCTTTACAACCAAGTTGACTAGGTTTTGTTTGCTCAGACAATGCCTACCCCCGATCCATGTTTCTATTTCAGTCAGAATAAGACTGCAAAGGATGACGTGCATTTTGTCCCAGGTTACCGGGATCTCCTCGAAAGACAGCGGCCCGGTCTACACTACAGACCTATGTCGGTATAATTACATCACTCAGGGTTGTGAAATATACACCCCCCCGAGCAACATAGTTATACCAATCCCCATGTAGACAGTACTATGTCGACGGCAGAGCTTCTCCCGTCAACATAGCTACTGCCTCTTAGGGAGGTGGTTTAGGCAGTTAGGCGCCTAAGCCTTACTGAAAGTCACTGGCATGTAAGCTCCTAAGGCTCAGCTTTTTAAAGGTGTTTAGGTGTTGCTGCGCTGAGTGTTGTCTAACTGACATACCCAAATCCCTTTTGAAAATGAGATTTAAGATCCTAAATCCACTAGCACTGAAACACTGAATGCAGCAATGCCTAAATACCTTTAAAAATCTGGGCCTAAATTATTTTTGAAAATGGGACTTGGGATAAAATTTTCAAAATCCCCATGTGACTTTCAAGAGAATGTAAGGTCCTAAATCCCAATGGTGCTCTTGAAAATTTTACCCCATATTTATAGTATATGGATATCTACTAAAGTTTTGACTCTCCAATCACTTAAGTCTGTGTAACTGAATTCACATGATCAGTCACATGGGAAAAATTATGCACATACTTAAGTGTTTGCACGGTTGGGGTCAGAGGGCCTGATCCTGCAAGGTCTGTTAGTTGTGGTACTTACAGTCGTGCATGGTTTCCTTTGTTTATAACTAATAGTAAGCATTTGCAGGCTCTGAACATGATCCTGAGCCCATTGATGTCACAGGTAAAGGTCCTATTGACTTCAGTGAGACAGGATTGGGCCCTCTGTCCTTAAACTCCCCAAGTCCTGTCCTACCAGGTATTGGCCTATGAAAAACTTGGATAAAAATGTGTAGAAATATATTTGCATGTTCTTTACATAAACATAGGCTTGATAAATCAATGGCCCTTTACAGATGATATTTCCACAGAGTATTCCCATGTGCCTTTTGTGTATTTATAATGCAGTAACAGGAAAAACAATAAGAACCATAAGTTAAAAATTGAAATGAGAAACTTGTACTAAAGTGTAAACTTTGATTTATTAGCAAAAACCCTGGATGAAGGAAGTCTAATTTTTGTCACTGGATAGGCTAAAATTTTCTTAACTCTAGTCGTGGTCAGACACAATGCTACCTAAAATTCTGACATTTTCTCGTTAACAGAAAACAAAGGAGAGCAATAAGTACTTGAAGGCAGTAGAAAGCCCAGAGCTATTAGCATGTCATTGTCAAAGACAGAAATAAAAAACACAAAAGTTAAAGGATTCTGGAGTGTAGCAAAGACCTCCAGACATGAGTCAGACACTAAAAATGCCCAAACTCATTTAAAAAGCTCTTTGTCACGGTCCAAAAAAACAACATTTTTAGTGTTTTTCCTTTTACTTTACATCCCGCTATTACAAGTACATGGCTAATTATGATCTGAATGATATCTATTATCCCTGTGTCCTTCTAGATTAAGCCGGATGTGTTCCAAATATGGCCACAAGCATAGTATAGTGTGCAGTGAAATCAAAAGAATAAGATAATTCTGTTTTAAGGGTTAATGGTATTCACTCCCACTCAGTTTGAATCACTGGACAAAAGCACTAGTGTTGCCTATTCTAGGCAGCTGTGCTGAATAGTAAAGATTTGGAGTCCTTTGTAGGAAGGAGAAAAATTAAGTCTTTGTAAACTTTTTATTTAGTATATTCTCCCAAACACCCATGCGTAACAGTTAAGACATTTGAAGTTGCAACAGGCTAAGGAAAGTTTGCACAGATAAACAGAGTTATTCTAAATTTTGTGCCTACTAAGTTCTGAATCACAAAGTGCCATTGCATTTCATTTAAAATGTATGTGCAAGAAATCATTTTTCTGACCAGGCCCATTGTGTTCTGTGGGCTTTATTTAATCACATGAAAAATGATAATATATATAATGATAATATAAATAGCAAAATGAGTAGATATGATTACCTCACCACTCTGGTCTAAACTACTATGCCCTTACAGAAACTTGGGAGTGATTTGGCTTTATGAGAGTATTTTTGCATATATGAAGCCTGATTCTTGACTCATTTACACCAATTATACTGGTATAATTCCATAGATTTCATTTGTTACTCCTGATTTACACCAGTGTGAGTGAAAGAAGACTCAAACCCATACCCATTAAATTATGCACAAATGTACTGCTAAGCCATCTGGATATATTCTTGTAAAACAAAAATAGCTTTTAGAAATACCCACCCAGTTCTTGACACTCTTTGGTGCTGCTCAGGGGCTCCTGTGATGAATGCATGTAAATACTTAAATAGAGAAACTACCTAGCAGAGATGGCAGAAACTCCCTGGATTGTGAGGGAGAAGTGGCTTGGTGAATTGCACATCTGCTCTAACCCCTGTAGAGTACATGGAACTATCAGTTCAAAACCCTGCAAATTTGACTCAGCCTTTCTTTCAGTCATCAATAAAGTGACTTCCATTTAGATATTGCATGTGTGTGTTCTTTAAATCTTGGAAACCAGCATCTTCATTGCTCTGCATGGATAGTCAATGTCCATTTAAGCCCATGGTTCAGTCCTATTGACTTAATAATAATGTTGAGCATGTGCAGAAGAGTTTTGTGGAATGCCTTGGCCCTCTGGTATCTCTAGTCAAATGTCTTTCAAACATTTCAAAATTTACATTTATACTGTGTTCTCAATCTGATGTTTAGAATCAAAGCTGATTTTGAGTTGAATGCAAAAAAAAAAAAAAATCCCTATATTTTAAAGGAGAAAACATGTGTTCCCCACCCCAAACCCAGTGTTTCTCTGAGCACTGAATAATGTCCATGTGGCTGAGAGCTTTTCCTGTCTTCCCTGGTGTGTAGCTCTTGTTTCTTCTAGATATTTCAGTCAATACCTCATGTCATTCTTCAGTTGGTTTATTCCGAGCACTGAAGACAAAGACACTTTCCATTAAAAATAAACACCTGCTGTTTTAAAATATAAATATATGCTAGGCTAGCTGTAATTATTTTAGAAGGAGGAGTGACTGTGTTTTCTTTATGAACTGAGTTTGAAGTACAGATTTGCCAAACCATGGACACTTTAGCATTCATGACACTATTATTCACTATCATAAATCTAGATCAGATATGTGCTGTCTGAATTGATAGCGGGTATTCTGTCTGAGAAAAATGTGCACCCCTTTAACATTTAGCAGTGACATTACTTATGTTACATCACTTTTGCATGTTACTATGCTTCATGTTGGCCCAGATTTCATTATCTATAGCAGTATGTTATGCCACTATAATTAAGATTTTATTAGAGTTTATATTCTAAAACCCTATTTCCAGGAGCTTATACTGTAACTCCATTACCCAATTCATTTTTACCTCTGAGGCTTTCAGTCTGGGAGAATAAGTTTTTCAAAAGAAGCTTAACGATCTCAACATAGGACTGAGAACCACAATCTCCTGTTTTCCAGTTTGTGCCACTGACACCCTCTGTGGTCTTTTGTTGGTGTTATTTTCTCTTTAACGTTAATGGTGACTACAATAGAATTCATATATTAGGGGCTACTGACGTTATGAGTTCTTGGTTTTCAGTCTTAAAGTCTTAAAACTAAACAAGCAACAAAAAAGCCTTTGGTTCACACAGTGAATCTGTGTACGGTGTGTTCCTGTCACTGGTACCATCATGTCCCCTGACCCATTCCCACTATTTGTTTGCTACAGCCATTTGTCCTAAATTGGGCTCTGCTTCTGCAAGCTGCTCAGTGTGAACAGACCCTTTGTGCCAATGTGGAGCCCTTTGGAAATCGGTGGAGCTCTGTGTGGGTGCAGACCAGGGCCCACCAAACGGAGCAGTTTGCAGGACCAGGGCCTTAGATGATAAACACTTTGGGTCAGAGATTGTGTTTAACTCTATCTTGGAACAGTACTTACTACAGTGGAGAACTGATCCTGACTATAATACACATAAAAATGAAGGGTAGTAGATATATCTGCCCCATCTTAAGTACTATAGGACATAAATGGGCCAAATCAGATTGGGTACAAACGAATGCAACTCTTCTGTGAGGTGGACTTCCTTGCTGCTTGTAATTTGAATGAGAAATCTGTATATGACTATAACAAGTTCACTTGGACTGAATTTAATGATGAATACTCAAAGAACCCCAAGCCAGATTCTCAGCCTGTGTAAATCAGCATGAACACTGACAGAATGGAGCTTCACCAATTTGTGCCTGACAGAGATGTTTTTACAATAAGAAATGGTAGCCACTAATATCAGCCTCCAAATTTGGGGTGATTCAGCACAAAATAGATATTTATAAGAAGTCTTAACTGTGTGGACTAAAAGCTCTTTTTTTTTTTACAGACTAAATTTAGAGCCAACTTTTGAGTAATACGTTTTATTGGACTAACTGTACAATATTGACAAACAAGCTCTTTGGGTATAGGAATCCATTCTTCAGAGTCAATCCCTTCCTGACCTGAAGGGGAGTTTTCTACATCCCTAAAGCTTGACTGTCAATATTGCAGCATTAGTCCAATAAAAGGTATTATTCGCAACTTGACTCTACATTTTGTCTCACCAATAAAGTCAAGTAATTAAAAATATTGAGTTCAGTAACAGGACACACAGTATCACGATGCACTAGTAACCACGTTCTTTAGAAATATTTACTGTTTTGCCTCCAAAATACACAGTGAGTAAAAACAAGCAAGAAATGTAGGCTTAAAAAAAACAACAAAAAACCAGTTTCCGAGTGACATTAGCCAAGTCAAATATGCAGAGGAGCACAATGAGGGGAACTAAACTGTCATCCCTCGCCTAGAAAGGGATGATAGGTAGATCTCTCGCCTAGAAAGGGATGATGCAGATAGGTCAGTGACATTCCCCGAAAGGATTGAGGACCAGATTCTGATACCCAAACTCCCATTAGGTAGTACCATACCCTACAAGCAGTCCCTTTGCCATCTATCCGACTACTCGTATAGTAAGGTGCTACTCAATACAATTAAGCATGCTGGAACATGGCCCTTAATGGGCTTTAGTTTAGATTCTGGCATTTAACCACAGCCCTGAGGAAGGGGCAGTTCAGAGCCACTACCAACGGTAGAGACCACTATTGTCCCTGGCAGCTTGGCCCTTGAGTGGGGTGCGCAAGGGGTTGGAAGGATCTTTGTGCCCCACCCCCTTCCCTTGTGCACCCTCATCAGGACTATGGAAACCCGTCCTTTGTTCTGAAAGGAAATATCACATCTAGAACTGTAATTTGTTCATAACTACATAACAGTTGGTCTGCTAAAGCCAATGACCTGTATCAGTGTCATCTCAATGTTTCCTTGTACTTCCTCTGTATCCACCTTTTGTGTCAGGAGTTATACTTAGGGTATGCCTACCTTGCAGCTGGGACTCTGCTTCCCAGCTCAGGTAGACAGACATGCTAGCTCTGCGTGAACCAGCGTGCTACAAATAGCAGTGTAGCTGGGGGGCAGCATGGGCGGCTGGCAGGTTAACCCCATAAGTACAAACCTGTTCAGCCCCACTGGATATATACTGGACAGCTAGCCCAAGCCACCATCTAGTTACACTGCTATTTTTAGTGCACTAGCGTGAGCAAAGTTAGCACATATTTGTCTATCTGAGTTGGAAAGCACGGTCCCTCCTGCAGAGGTACTCTTAGATTATAAGTAACTTTTTGTTGTTCTCAAAACTCCTGAGTCAGCTCTCTAAACCCTACCAGGTAGACAATATGAAAACTTTTCTAGATTCTGAACACAGACTAAAACATACAGAGATATACTTTTTTAAGAGATAGGCCAAGTTATAGCCCAGGATGTGATCCTTGCAAGATGTGAAGCCATTGGACTCCAAATCCAGATTCTGTATTGAACATTATGCCCTGGGATTGTGTGTAGGATGGGCTTGGAACCAGAACCTGGCATCTAAACACTGCCAAACTGTGGGAAAGTTTGGATTCAGATCTGAACTCCACAACTTAAGCCTTTTTTCTAGAATTTTCCCCAAATCCACAAAATAAGAAGCTGATTCTGCCAACCTTGCTCACTTGGAGTTGCATCTCACTCCACGACTCATCCCACTGAATGATGATTTTTGGAGGCCTGACTCGTGAGTTTTGAGCATTTGGCGTTGGCAGTACTTCAGTAGTAGGACACTGTCTGATTTACAACCAAGAGCATTAGCATTAATGCTCTGTTGTGATTTTGTGGTTGAAATAGGCATACAGTATTTGTTTTGTATTTAATAAAATGAAAGAGTGCCAATCTATTTGCTTCCTTTTTGTCTTATGCTATCTCCTTTGGTTTCTGCTAACAGGATGGATCTAAGTCTTTTTACACCATGCTTTGCTTATTGGAATCCAGATACTAAGCTGAGACAGATTCTTTCCTGTGGCAGCTTTTGACTTCTTTCTTCTTTAAGCTATTTAGACCTTTGTACTGCTGCCATTACAGCTGCCTCTGGGTCTGTCATGTGGCTATTGAATTGTGCTTTTGAATTTGCCCGGTTCTCTGGTACACTTTCATTCTTAAGTACTGTACTTAATCCAGTATCACTGTTTTGAATGAAGTGTTATACTAAACTGAAAATGCAAGTTATGCTTTTAATGGTGGAAAGATAGGGATTTCCAGCACTTGGATTTGCATTACAACATTATTATTAACATTGATGTTGAATATTTATATTCCAGTGGCAACTCAGTCAAAATGGGGGCTCTGTTGTGCTAGGTGCTGTATGTACACATATGAAGGCGCAGAAGAGCAAACGGACGAAGGTTTTAATCCTGTACTTATGCATGTGCTTAACTTTACACATGAATAGTCTCATTGAATTCAAGATGTAAAGTTAAGCATGCATATGTTGGCAGAATCAGGGCCTATAGAGTATGTTCTCCCATAGACAAGTTAGATTCTGAGCACATTTAATGATACTTTTATCTCTAGATAAAAGAAACCTAAAAAAGATCACTTGATCCATAATGCTTACTTATTAACTTCTTACTTTAGGTAATTATTATTGAATTCCAAACTTTTATAAGACATCCATCATCCTAGTATCTGGGCCCAGTTTCCATAGAAGAAAAGAAGGCAAAAATATTTCCTGTGTGTAATGAGCAAGTGCATCATGACAATACCACAACCAGCCATCATTACCACAACTTTAAAAGACAGAACTGGTTAAACTAATATTATTGATGCTAAAATTCTTGCCCGTAGGCTAAAAATTTCATATTTTAAGAAAAATTCAGAAATAACACCTGATCTTTTCTACAAGAACCACACTAAAAGAATAAGATGTGCCTGTCATTCTATTTTCTTAGGTTATTTGGCTTTACAAATGGAACTGAATGATACTGAGGGAGTAGGATTAGGATTCTTACCACTAACGTTGGAAAATACATGATGGGTTTTAAAATAGTCATTCGAACAGGGCAACAAAAGAATAGAAGATGCTTTGTATCTTTTTTTACTTTGTTTTCAAGCAAAGTGAAACATCCAAATATTAGAATACATGCACAAAAACTCATTGTTACTAAAACTAATTAGTGTTCTGCTGCTTAATGCAAAAACCTACATGATGTCTTGACCTTTTTACACATTGTGTCTAAGGTTGAGCCATAAAACAGAGGGAAGCACAAAATGCCTCCAGTTAGCCTCAAAGGTTTTCTTCTTTAAGTAGTTCAATTGATTGTAACAATGCAGGCTATGTATGGGACTTACATAAAGGTACGGTTTATTAGATCTTGTAGTCATGTTAAAGTAGTCACGCTAGCAAACAATTTTCACTAGAATGACTGCCATTCTATTTTTGGGTAATCCATCTTGTTTTAAAATATATATAACAGAGATTAAAATGATAACTTTGAAAATTAGTTGCTTCAGGCCCTGTTCCCACAAACGCTTCCTCACATGAGTAGTCCTTACTCATGCAACTACTTACTAAAAGGATCAGGACCTCTATGAGATTAATAGGTAAATATCTTTCAAATTGATCCAATTTCACAAACATCAATTATTCAGTGATGCTTAGCGACAGGCTAATTTAGTACTAGGTCAGATAGACAACAGTACTAAAAAGAAGCCTTTTACATGTAACTGGAAAATACAATTTACTTTTTCCTCTTGTATTTCCTAGAACAAAATAAAAGTAGGGCCCAATCCTGTAAAGTCATAGCAATCTCAGCTCCCACCAAAATCAATGGGGATTTTGAATGTTCAGAACCTCTCAGGATCAGACCCCAAAAGTATGCATATAAACAGGATTACCTAGTCAAACTACAGTGAATCAAGTAAGACTAGGGTAGGATTTTCAACAGCATTCAGCACTGGCCTGACTGATTCTACTGAAGTCAATGGTAAAATTCCCATTGACTTGAATGGGAGCAGAGTTAGGCCAACATTGAGCACGTTTGAAAAATCGTACTCTTAATGTATAAAAAAACAAAAAATAAATCAAACAAACAGAAAGAAACCAACTGAAGTAAAATACTTAGGAATAAAAATAAGAAAACATGGAAAAGGTTTACTTTAAATTTTCACTCACAAGCTTAGAGAGATACTGGAAATGTTTTATAGAGCTGAGAATATGTTTCTTGTGCTAACATAAGATTTGTTCCAAGGCTTTTACTGGGGAAAGAAATCAGAGACGTGCGGCAGAGGCCAACTCTTCAAAATGGAGCTGGCAAATTTCACATTTATTTGAAAGACACTTTAGAAATTCTGTCAGAAGGACCGTAAGTCAAGCTGGTAAAAGCACATGAATTTCTCCTCGTGTAGGCTACCGAAAGGAACTAGAAGGTTTATTCAGATGTTTTTTTAGAACCTAACCTTGCATGTGGGGCATGTAAAAATTTCTTGAGGAAGTCGGGAAGTCAGTACTGGGCCCATAGAAACAAGCCATTTGACTTTCATAGCCTGGTACAATGATAACACGGCACACAGGGCACAGACTATAAGACATGTAACGATTAGAGTGATGCAAAATAGTCAAATGCAAAACTACTCAAAATTCAAGGGATTTTTGTATCTTGTTCCATACTTGTCACAAACCTCTTCACACCATGATGCAATGTGGTGCAGCATACCTAGGGGAGACTGTGCTCTGCCACCTTATTCTCTGTGCACTGGCTGAAAGGAAAGACCGTGTTAGGGCTCTGTGATCAACAGCACAAACAGAGCACCCCTCTTTATTGAATAGTAACAGAGCTCACTGTTCTTGCTATTATTCAGACAATCTGTATTTATGAATGAGATGTATGCCAAATATTTCCATTGAAATAGATTTGTGGACATAAAACAAGGTATGGATTGATAATTGACTTAATATCTACAAGTGCAGTGACATATTTCATTCTTTGAACAATAGGAGCCCAATTTTAAATTTTAGACACCTAACTTATGTCCAAATGCTGCACTGGTGTGCTCAAATCAGCATCAGATTTTTAAGGACCAAAAGGCCAAGTTTGGAGGTGCCTTCCATACCTATAGAAAGGAGAAGGGTAGCTTAAAATGGTGGGTCTGCTGTGTGGGTTACAAAAACTGCAGAGTCCTTGTACAACTGGTATGCACACACATGCACAGACACACGTGATTGTTACCCGCACACTAGGGCACCACACCTTTACCCCAGTCTGTAGGGCTCAAGGCATAACTCAGTTAAGGCACTCCCACCCTTTCCCAATCCGTAGGGCTCCCGGGGAAAGGCACGTACCCTTACCCAATTCACACTGTAGGGCTCAGGGTCATCCATTCCCAGTCCATAGGGCTCCACGCGTAACCTGGTTAATTTAAGTACCCACCCTTTCCCAATTTGTAGGGCTCTGGGCATAATTTTCTACAGGCTTGTGGGGTCTTTTACCAGTGAAGGAATCTTACACAGTAATATCCTTATTCTCTATTTATTAACAATTACCAAAACAGAATACATACTCCCAATAAGGTAGACAACTTCTCCTGCTTGCCAATCAGGATTAGATCATCCGGGGACTCCACCTTCTGTAAAAACAGTTGGCAGGGTGTTGATGTCTGATAGCTCTGATCTTGGGCTATGTCTTGGAGTTAGGTTCCAAAGAACTTCCTTTGGGACCTCAGCTTATATCGTTAAAACTTGGATCCTGCTTAGCTATACCTTAACCAATCATTTTAAACGAAAGTACAAAACACCAATCCTAGCCCATTATGAAACAGTTCAACCAATCATATGCCACCATCTTAGCTGATTTAAATTTTGCACACTTTGTTTCTGTCTGTTGCATAACTATCAAAGAACCAGACAGAAATCATTCAGATAAACAATAGAGAAGTGGGTACCATAAAGATAAAACAATACGGAGTGTAGATTTTACAACCACAAGTGTTGATAAGTGATTCCTTGCCTAACAAAATGCCATCCAATAAAGTTTTCTTTAAAGATATTAAAATCTGTTTCTTTATCTTTATCTGGCGGTGGCAGGCCATGGACAGTGGGGTGAAAGCTTCCCTTCAGGGAATCTAGCTCCCCATCCTGCCTCTTTTGCCCATGGCTCTGCCCATAGTCTACCTTCACTCAGCCCCAGGTCCCACCCCCATCCCTCCCCACCAGCCCACCTCCCCCTTGGGTCACCTCTCCTCTTCCACACCCTCTTTTCCCCACTTGGCCTCCCCACAGTCGCGTTCCCTCTCCCCGCTCAGTTCCCACGCCATCACTCACCTCATCCCTCTCCTCCCTGCCGTCGCTCGCCACGTGCATCCCTCCTCTCTTTCCCCACTTGTCCCCCTCCGCCGCTGCTTGCCACATCCCCCACCCCTGCTCAGCCCCGGCCACCTGGGGAAGGTGGAGTGTGGAAGAGAGGAGGGGGACTGAGTAATAGGGGGGGACATGGCAGTGAGTGGGCCAAGCAGGGGAGGGGATGGTGGGGTGGAAGAGGTGGGGCAGGACTGTTCTTCCCTGGGGCCCGGAATTCCTGTCAGCGGGCCTGGGTGAGGGTAGGTACTATCAGGATAGTATGGCTGCTGTCTCTCCTAATATGGCTGCTACTGCTTAGTCAAAAAAAACAAGGCCTTAGACCTTATATGATCTCCCATGGCAAGTCTATATAGCACCATTTAGAGCAGAAAATTCAGGGATGTGGCTAGAGCAGTGGTGGGCAATATGTTTTGCAGAGGGGCCACTCCACAAATTCTGGTAAGTCTTGTGGGCCACATGAGACTGGAGCGGTCAGGCAGCTTTCAGCCAGTTGCTATCCGAACTGCCGGTTTCTGGTCACATGACCGGAAGCAGGAAGTTCGGGTAGCAAACGGCCGAGAAACTAAGCTGCCCAACGCTCAAGTTATCTTGGCAACTGAAGCATTGGGCAGCATAGTGATTCTCGGCCGGTTGCTTCCCAAACTTCCTGCTTTCAGACAGGGTTGCAAACTGTCCATAAATTTACAAACAGTCAGTAAAAAAATGTACAATTTTAACACTGTCCGTAAATCAGTAAATAAATGAAAATGTCCATGAAATTGGGTAAAAATAAAACATATTGTATTTTACATTGATTGTCATTGTTCAGAATCACTTCTTGTATAATAAAACTACACTGACCATGACTTTGTCAATTTCCTGTTTTCTATTATTGCACACACTCAAAGAACCCGATTGATCAATCAACTGCAGCTAAAACAATGGCGTAATTCCAAATTCCTGTGTACAAAATATCGCAAGTGAGTACTCACTTTTGTGATGTTATTGTATTGTTTATGGTATTTTTAGTGATGTCGGTTAAAAAAAAAATCAACTTCAGATCTTAATGCCAGTAAAAACTAAAATGCAAGGTTGACAACCCTCAGGCCACATGACTGGAAGCAGGAAGTTCGGGTAGCGACTGGCCGAAAGCTGCCTGATTCTCCAGCGCAGCACTCCTATATGGTGGGCCAGTGGGTGAGACAGAAAAGTTAGACAGGCCAGATCTGGCCTGTGGGCCGTATTTTGCCCACCCCTGGGCTAGATGGTCAGTGCACTGTGAGTATGCACATAGTCAGAAAGCTGTGGAAGTGGGAGAGGGAGCAATGGACTTCATCTACAACTCATTCTAAGACCTTGAAATTGTGCCTGTGACTTGGTTATGCAGTCACTTTGGCCTACTTTGATCATGGAGTTAAAAGATCATTCCCCCCACTCCCTTGTTTCCCATCAGAAAAGTCTTTTCACTTGGAGTTGCTTGCAATCTCAGGATTTGAGTACATAAGTGTGGGATTCAGACGGCAAACTGAGCCACCTAGGTTTGAAAATTGGCCCCGAGCTAGAGTTTTATAGACTGATTATGCAGCTCTGAGCTTTCCTTTCTCAGAATTAACCTCTCAGATCAAAAAGCCTAAAACTGACCAAAACAGAAGGTAATATTTGCAATTTTGTAATGCAACGGGTTGAAATGAAATGTTTGCTAATGAAAAAGGTACTGCAAGCCATGCCAAAACCCTTCTTTTTTTTTTGTTGTCTGGAGAGATATAACAATCCTTTTCTGGCAGTTAGTTTTAAGATCATTAAATGATCCTCATTTGCAATATATTTGCAGAAGATTACAGCCCATCTAAATTGACCCTGAAGGAAGACTTATTTCATTAATAGGCTGTCCTGTGCTAATGCATAAAGCTAGAAAAATATATCTATTAAATTCTTAATGTGTAAATGATGTTTCTGGCTTTCTTCTTAATTACAAAGCAAAATGAGCCTGACGTGCACTACGTCTAGGAAAAAATGATCAATTTAATCCATCTTCCAGGAGAAAACTTTTTTAGTGAGTTCCAAAATTCCAGATATTCTCGGCTGAAGACTGGAGTCTTATTGCTATGTTCGGTAAAACGTGCCAACCAAATTTATTTTTTCCCTGGATTCCAATGAACAGAACCTCTTGACATCAACCTGGTTTACTCAGTATCAGCTAGGTTTTCTAGGAAATATTATTCAGGAGTTTTATGTGCTGATGCAAAACATGGATGAGCAGAGATTTAAAAATGAATGATGCCATGCTATTACTGGCTGATAGGGTATATGCAGAATATTAATACAGTGTATAGAAAGAGATTTACTCTACATATATATTTTCAATGTACTGTCTGCACAGAACCACCTAACTATGCACTGACTATCACCACAATGTAATTCCCAGACAAAAAACTTCATTAAACTGGAGGTAAGGTTGTAAATACATATCAATAATTTAAGTGGAGGAAGAAAGGTAATAGACTGTAGTTTTGAAAGTAAGTATCTGAATATCAGGAAATTCAAAGATAAGGTTACACTTAAAACACCCAAACAATGGAAGACATGGAAATGTAGTTTAGGTACCACAAATAATCTATTCTTTTTCCCATTCTTGCTACTTCAGGTGCCTTTGAGTGTAAAGAAGATAGGGTCTCTGACAAGTAATCCCAGCTAGCTGACATGTTAAATCCAGGATATATATCCGGTTTAGCCAGGAACCCTGGTGGCTGAAGACCTTTTAAACTCTGCTGACATTTAAAACCATTTCCAGTTTACACAGAAGAGTAATCGTATGAGCATGAAGGGTTTAAGATACCTGCAGATGCAAGTCTCATCGCTGCAGATAGTATAAAATAGCAGTAAGATTTCCAGTGCCTGCCCTGAAGGAAGTTTATTACACTTTCTTTACATTTATACAAAATCTTTATGGTTGCCCATCCTGTGCTCTGGACACCTATCCGTAAATTAATATACACAATACCAAAAGCCTTCACGTGCATAAATAAACATCCACCAAACCCGTCAAGCCTTGTTTAAAAGCCCAAAAAAAACCCCTCAGTGCTGTGGACATTGCAGTGTGTTAACAAATCTGGGCTCTAGTGCAATACAGGGGAACAAGTTCCAAATGCAAGGGTCTTTCTTGGACAATGCTTTGCTGGCCAGTTCCTGTTGCTTACATGGAGGTGGCTCCAGTTGGCAGGCCTTCTCTAATCTCAACTGCACAGCATGAAGGCTCACGGTCCGACCTATTTCTGATTAACCAAATTCCAGAAGAGAGGGGACCAACTGTGGGGTATGCCCTTTCTGTTCCCCAACTTCAGCGTGTGCTACATACAGTCAAAATATTCCTGCCAAGCAGGGGAGACAAAGTCACTGGAATAATGGGGCCTAGACTGCTTAAGGATTTATAGTCTATAGTCAGCACCCTGAAATGTGAATATTACAGATCAGAACCTACCTTACTCAAAAGACAGATGGCTGCACACTGCACTAGCTAAAGCTTCCATGTGATTTTCCAGAGTAGAACCAGGCAGAATAAGTTGCAGAAGTTGAGCACTCAGGTGACAAAAGTACCTCTTGACTAGCCCAATGTATTTTATCTACACATTGTTGCAGCTATTCTTCATCAAGTAGGACCTATTAAACCCCAGTTTGCTATTAGCAGGCAAACCAAACGTTGTAGCTCAAGGATACTCTGATATCTGTTAAGCTGCATCTACGCTGGCAAAAATAGGACCCATAATTCACCACTCATACCAGGAGTGATGGTCCACCAGTGGTTGGAGCCATAGTGTAAACAGTAGTAAAAATGTCTGAGCTTAGTCTATATAGCAGCTTCCACCATTACTACTGCTAATGGAGCTTCATCAGTAGGGAAACAGGGATCCCAGTTTTGCTCAGATAGACAAGACTTTAATTCTTTCTCTGAAAGTAGCTGGTTCAGGAAGTCACTGTTTATTCTTTCAATCAAGTATCGATATGGAGAAATTCTGCGCAATTATGCAATACTAAACAAAAGTCCTATCTTTTTAGAAGACAAAACCTACTTCAAGCTTTAAAGCCAAGCATCCTGAAGTCTCATTTTTTATTTCTAATTTATTCTCATTTTCAATTACCCCACTTACTAAAATAAACCACCACCCTACTTAATAAAATAGTATATTTGGAATTTTAATTGCATATTTTACTCTTGTACAGATTCCAGAGAAGTCAGATACAGTTCTCTCTAACTTTCCAGCAAGTTCATTCCCTTGCATTTTACATGTCTTTTAAAAACAACATTATATGTCTTTTTTAATACAATACACTGGGCTATATTTAAATTAGTCTTTTCACTTCTATCTACTGGGAAAACAAAAATGGTGTGAGAACATCTTTAGAGTTTATGCCCTTGAGAGGTCAACCAGAGTGTGGCTGAAACTAAAGAAGTCCTACTATAACCATGCCAGCGGAAATGAAAATTATACCACTTGTACTAACAAGTACATTTCCAAAGGGACTAGAGGTATTAGAAGACTCTAAACAGATGCCTCTGAACTTAAAATACACTTAATTCCGAAGGCTTGTCTTGTAATTAATTTACCCAGTATAGAACCTATGAAGAGAATGTGAGGCATAGCACTGCGTCGCTCAGCAGTTTGCAAACTTCAAGGAGCATAAAGATAAATAATTTAATTAAAAAAACATTCACAATCATTTTTCACATTCATTTCTGTCAGGATCATGAGTCCATAGTGGTGAACGTCAAGGAAAACATTCTCCAATTTATCGTTTAATCTCCTGCAAGAAAAATATCCATCAGCTATAAAAGGAAAGTGCACACATAACCCACATCAAAAGGATATCACTCATACTTTAGTTTCAGTTTTTATTCACATTAACTTGGACTTGTGGTATGTAGGTCTGTAAACAGCCTATTGAACATGTGAAGCTTACGACTGACTGTTTTAGTAACACATATTTGAACCAACAGCTTTAACATGCCTCGTGCTAACGCAGCTTGTATTTCATTAAGAACTACCGAATCTCAGCTGTTATGTGAGAACTGACAGCTGTATTTTTCTAGTATTAACTAATGCTGTGGAAAAAAAATGCTAAGGTTTCCTGCGCTTCTGTTGCAAGTTTGTTTTAAATATTCTCTCTGCTTTAAAAAACGATAAACATTGATACAGCATACTGCACACAATAATAAGAGGAAAAATGCTGATTCCCCCACATACATTCCCCACTCTTACTTCTGCTGTTTAGTTTTGTAGTGTGATGAGTCAACCCCACTCAATCTGACCTCATCCCAAAGGACACCACATACAAGCTGGCCTGATCCTGCATGAAAAAGAGAGAGAAAGAGAGTGTAACTCTGTCTCCAGGGGAAGTTTCATTGTGCAGAATAGGGGACCATAGTTTTAAATAATATTTAGACACTTTTAAAGCTAGTAGAATTAAGAGCTACAATAGTTAGTCGCCAGGATTGCACAGAAGAATATAAAAAACTGAGCTTCAAATGTAGATGCCTAAAATTAGTCACCTAAGGCTATGATTTTCAAAGAGGCCCAAGGTACTTAGGCACCCAATGTCCATTAAAGGTCAAAAGGGTTGAGTGCCTAACTTCCTTAGGCAACTTCAAAAAAATCTCACCCATAATCTATGTTTATGCACTTAAATAAAAGTGCCAAGATTTTCAGAGATGTTCAGCACTCTGAGGGAGATTTTCAAAGGTACAAATGGCAGATAAGTGTTCAACCTTCCTTGATCTTCGATGGGAGTTGGGTGCCTAACTGTCATTGGGGCTTTTGAAAATCTTCCTAATTAAGTTTGAATCATGCCACAGGGACCTTGGAGTTATATGACAAAACCCTCTTACTGCCCCCAGGCCAATCCAGTTTTTTTTATTTGATATTAAATTAAATTTACGTTATTCTGATTCCATATTTTCAGTCTGCCGCAGTGCTTTTTATGGAGGTGTAGTGGAAGTTGCCAGGAGAAATGCTGGAGTTGTCAGCTGGGGGCATAGTGGGGATATTTGGTACCCAAAAGGCAGTTGAAGCATTTGGTATTTGGGAGGTGATGCATCCATCATCTTTTGGTCAGGAGCAAAAATTTGGGAAGATAGGGAAGTAGGAATTTAAACCTTATCACAAAAACAATTGACAACAACTAGGTGACCTCACTGCATCCTGTCTCAATATCTGAAAACAATGCACACTGGTTTCTATTGAGCAGTAGTGAAATACTTAACAGTATTGATGTTTACATAGCAATTGCTAGGTTTCAGAGTTAACAGTTTATTAAGATGAATAGGATCAATTCAGATTTCTGGCAAAGGCATTGTTTCAGGATTTCTTCAGACTCAGACAGACTTCACTACATTGATTAGATTTAGGTCCCACTTTGAAGGTTTTCTCTACAACTTTTTTTTAAGAGTGAAAGCGTAGATTCCACAGCACAATTCTGCACAAAAATGGGAAATAATGTGGCCATTTAGGCTTGGTCTTCACTGAAAAAAAAAAAAAAGTCACTGTAGCTAGTTGAGGTTAAACCCATGTGGTGTTTATAGTGGCTAGCTACATCCTATAAGTTCTACAATGCCTTGACTCCACTAGGATTTTACATCAAAATAGCTATCTCAGTGTAAAAATGAAACTAGGCTTCATTATATTTTGTACTTTATCTTTCTAACAGTGGAAATATAAGAAACAAATAACAAAATGCATAAAATTATTTAAAATTCAGTATTTGCAATTCTGTTTTAAAATACAAATTTTGGGACCTACCAAATAGGTATGGTGCTCTGAACAATTTAGGTTGTTCTTCCTAGGCTTGCTATCAGTGCAACAACAAATTTGGCATGTTCCAAGACATGTGGTCAGGTTTCCTGGACATTTATCATTAATGAATGCTTAGTAGTAGACAAAACATAGTTTAATATTAGTATTTGTCTTTCTTTGCAATCTCATGTGCAGATGCATTGGTGTGATCCAACTCCACTGATGTCAACAGGAGTTTTTCCATTGAAGTTAATGGGAGATGGATCAAGTTGTTACATCCCAGATAACTATAAAAGATCAATACAGTTACACAGGTGTAAAATAGTGACAGAATGTGATTCGATTCAATATAGTTACAGAATAATATAGTTTGAAGGCCACATTTTGAAACCAGCATTGAAATTTGCACAGCAAATCTTTACATATGCATAAGTTAGCTCTACCTGTAATTATGCAGTTTGGTTTTGCATGAGCAAACAAGTGTAAAAGGAAAATGTATATGTAAAATTTAGGAGGCTGTGTTTTGGTGATATGAAGGGGTACTATGTCCTACATGTGCTGAATTTCCCTTTGTTATCTACATTGCTTTATCCTTGTCATTCTGCTTCTTAAATTTCTTATTTTTCTTATTTTAAAAATTCAAAATTGACAAAAAGTTTCATTTAAATTTTGAATTTTGAGCAAAATAAAGGTAAAATATTCATGAAAAGTTCATCCCAACTTTTGACCAACTCTGCTCAGAATCTATATTCTTTACTTGTCTCTCTAAAATATTTAATTTAATTTAATTTGTGTTTGCTCCTCCTTCTGAAAGGCTTCTACCCAAAAGGTCTGATCCTAGAAACAAACATTTTGGGGAAGGAATCTTCAGGCATTTGGATAAATTCTCCAGTGATAAAGATGCACAGATACCATGGAGGTATTTGGATACCATGGTGATGGATAGATAGCTCTATGAAAATTCCCTGGTAGGGATCTCCTGTGATGTATATACCATCATCTCCACTTCAGATATGAAAATGTGCCCTTTGATATTAGATACTTCTAAAATTCATTAAAACTAGCACCCCATTTAGTCTCTAGATTAAGACTTAACTCTGTGCAGATGCTACAAAAGCACTCTCTGAACTACACTTTTGACATCTACTGTTCAAGAACAGTAAGCAGGCTAAATATGAGGCATGAGCCAGCTGTATATCAGATCATTTAGATTATACCTCACTATAACCGGGGATAGGAACACTACAACAGGCAAAGTAACTGTTTTCCTTGCATTATTATAACTGAAAAACCATTGAAATATCTGAGTTTCATGCCTTTAGTAATATTATGAGGAGCAATACAATTGTTTAATCTCTATTAAATCCTGGAATAGTTTTTTCTTCAGAGCTCCTAATCATTGTTTAAAAGAATCTTGTTTATAATTATCCTAATCTGTGAGATGCCATGTAAAGGCTGTGGGGTTAGCTTGGTGTATATGTAAATCTCTCTATTATATTAGTGTGTATAATCTACAGAACTCTACGCTCTATGCAGGGAAATTTCACAGAGATTTTTCACAGGATTTTACTCAAGTGATGGTAAATCATTTTATGCTGCTGGCTCTTGAAATTAGCAGATGAAATAGCATCTATGGTGAGCATATTGGGAAATTAAATTGATTGATAAACATGGTCAGGGTTATTATTTTATTTTTCCTTACCAGGTATTTTGTAAGAAAATATATGTTTTGTGTTTACTTCTGTTTGTTATGCTTTGATAAATCAGACATTTTTAGTATTCAATCAATGGCAAAAATCTAATTGCCTTATTGTATTCTGATTTATTTCTTTTCTTACTTTCTTTGCATCTGCAGCCCAACAAATGAGTCTCCAAAGAGATATATGTTATGATACAGTGTCAGTAAAATTAATCCTGATCAATTTTAAAGTTCACATTTTTATGTGATGACTTTCCAGGGATTCACTAAAACTGAGATTGACTCGGTCTCTTCTTTTGTTGGTTAAATATTGTTGTTTGAAAGCACTGGATACAGCAGAAGAAACAGATCTCTTATTTCAGGTCTTGCGAAGTTGTGCATCTATATAAGAAAAAGCAATATGAACTCATGGTGTTTTATTAATTTATAAATAGATACCAAGTATTATTCATAGCTGTCACCAACTCAGGCTTCTAAATACAGGCCTGTTCTTGAAAACTATTACAATAGAAATCCTTACTCATGTGAGTAGCTACATTTGGCATGGGACCCATCTATAGAGTTCATTTGGCATGATAAATAAACATGGCTCTTTAAAATACAAATGTTCAAAAAAAGAAGTTCTCTGCCTCAAAGAGTTTACATTTACCATTCCAGTCCTGCATTTTATGTGCACCCAAATCTGCCACTGAAGTCATTCAGAGCTCTGTCCAAAAGAATAACCTTGATTGGTGGGGTAACAAAGCCCAGGTATAACCATTCAAAAGCATAAATCACAGAACATAAATCTGACTGTGCTTGTACTTAGATAGCGCTTTTTTTTTTTTAATTTGTCAAAAGAATTCTGGTTTCTTTCAGGTACTCATTGTAAGTGGTGATTTTGACCCAAAAGAAACTAAAGACTTATTGTTTTGGTTTCTCTATTCCTGCCTTCTCTAAATCAAAGGAGACGGGAAGTACAGGAGTTATTGCTATAAAAAGGAAATAATTATATTGTCTGAAGTGCACAACAAATCAAATCTTAAGCATTTCACCCCCACCCCCTCCCTCCCACCCACACCCAATCACTTCCTGGCTTGCTAAAGTTTAAATAGCATGAGCAGTTTCTGCGGTGAAGTCAGATTTTTATTTTTTTATTGTTAATGTCAAACAAACATTTATTTCAGGTGCAAAGCCTGAGGATACGTTAGTGAAAACAGTGGCATTGCTGTTCTATAGCTTACTGCCCACTAAGTGGGTGGGAAAAGGGTACTGTGACCCTTTTACCCTTCCCACCAGTCTCCCTAACAGCTTTGGCCTTCGGGTCAGCTCAATTTCCCCTCCACTGAGTGGCCATTACTGTGCTATGCCGTGATAAATGCTTTTTTGTAAGAGACTGCATTGCCGGCAGCAAGCGCTAGGGAAGTAGGTAGCCTGGGCCAGACGGACTAAGCCAAGAGACAGATAAACTAACATGCCTGCGCACTAAGTGTCTGTTACCTAGCAACATGATGGAGATCACAAAAAATGAATAGACCCAGAAACAAAAATGAAAAGGAGCTAAAAAAGAGTAAAAGTCTATGGGGCTCAAAGGTTAATATTCCTCTATCTAATTACTTAGTTTCAGAAAATTGCATTTTAACCTTTTCGAAGCTTTCAGAGTAGAGAGATTTCTTTGAAATTAAAGTAGATCACATTAGTATGAAATGGGGGCCAGTGGCGGAATTAAATGCAGAATTATTTCTTTCTTTCCAACATCACCCCAATATTTTTGCATTCCCTTATTTTTTCCTGTTTGTTACCACTACTTCCATCACCCTACATCTAGCTAGTAGGGTGGTCCAGAGCTAAGATGACACCCAAAGAGTGGACCAGTGTAAGCCACTATTTGTAATAATATTATTTTGCATTTTTGATAGAGTCAAAGCACTTTACATCTACTAAGTCTCACCTCAGCCTTGTGAGGTAGCTATTGCCCTCATTTTACAGATCACAAAAAGTAGCAGCAGCAATACACACAGAGTTGAGAGTAGAATCTAGGACGGCTGGATATCAGTCTTGGGTCCTAACCACTAGACTAAACGCAACATTCTATGCAGTGTCTTCTCTCATCATCTGTATACACCCACAGTAGGTTTCTAGCTCCTGGCATTCCAGCCATGCCCAAATCAGCCAGACACCACAGTTAGTAGAAGAACCAATCTAAAAATTGAAATGCAATTTGAATTGACTGAAAATGGAGAATTGTGCAGTATGCTGCTAACGCATCACAGGAGTATCTGTTTTAATTAGGTGTTTTGTTTATGCTGCTCTGTGTTCACTTTTTAAAAACAAACCCTTCCTATAAATACACTTGGAGAGGCTGAGCATTTAAGTACATCACTGATACAAGCACTGGGCTCTTTACTCTCCTTCAAACTCCACTGGGAACCATTATAAATTCCCCTTTTATTACATAAGCCTTAAAACACATAGGAGCAAATTCCTCTTTTAAATACACTGGTGTAAATCTGGAGTAACTCCACAGTAGCTCTGGATTTACACCAGTGTCACTGAGAGCAGAATCTGGACCATGAATTCCTTAGCTGCCGGGGAAATCCCTGTAAAGTGATTGTTCTATTTGTTTCATGACTGTTATATTTAACTTCACAACAGAATGCCTTTAAACTTTACTGCCATCTTTAAATCAATGAACTTTATGCTTAACTAATTTTCTTGTGCACTGTATAATATACAATCAATAATGCAGTTCTCACATAATATATGTGCTTGCTCTCTCTGATTCTATCCATACACATAGTATAACTACAAATACCAGTGTTATGAAACATATTAAATCATGCTGTAAATACAGGAGACAATTGGAAGTGGGACTATTTTACATATTCCAATCAACGTCTTCCAACAGAGACAAAAAATCCCTGCAAATAACTAAACATCCTCATTCTGTATTCCAATTAAAGGACTGCTATCAATTTACAAATCACACTTATCTCTAAAAACTTTTGAACTGTCATTGTTACATGAAACCAATGAGATTTCTACAAATGAAAGTGCGTTGAGAAAAGCTTTTTTCAGTTTGTTTACTTTGTGCCTTTGCCAGCCCTTTTTGTACCATCTGCTTTACAATAATCAGTTTCCTATGTTTAGGAGGAACTTTCAGACACCAACAGAAGAGAGAAATTTATTTTAAAAATATTTAAAAATGTAGTTGTAAAAATAACATATGCACGAGAAAAGGTGGGAAAATTTAAGGGAAGGTGTAATATCTGAAACTACTTTTAACTCATTTTCTCAGATTGGCTGGATTTGAGGCTGACTAGGTCTCTTAAATGAAGAGAGAAGCATTGTAGTTTCAGAATCTTTGAATGCAGATTATGTCACAATTAGGCTTTAATTGCTCCAGCTGAAGACTATAGGCCAATGATGTTACTTCAGGGATGAATATGGATATATCTGTAGCTTTTCCACATTTTCACTCCTAGATACGTATATATTGGAGCTAGCGGCAGGCACATTTACTAACTTCTTGGGAAGCTGAAGGAGGTCTGAGCTTTGCAGACAGAAACATTGGACCAGATCCAGCTGCGGGATTGAGGAGGAAGCACAGATGGTTCTAAGCCACCTTTCCACCTTACCTCATCCTAGCCAGGTGCCACACTGGCCCCCCTGCATAAGTCAGAGCTGTCACAAGGCTGCTGTGACCACACCAATGGGAATAGTCTCCTAGAGACCATTCTGCTCAACAGAGTGCTGTATGCCCCAGCTCCCATTGTCCTGAATCCCCAAACATTGCTTGGGTGTGTGCAGGGAGGCTGAGAGTGGTCATTTAAACCACTGGGGACACTCCTGTGTCAGGGGAATCTCTAGCTGGCCTTTTAGAGTGGCTTTAAGTCTCATTGCATAGCTGGAACCATGCAAAGGTGACTTACCTAGGACTGAGGCTCTATCTCACTGGGCTTAGGAGAACTTTCAGTTTGCATTGTCATAAAAGTCATCTAGGTTTAAATTACTAGCTGTTAACATCTTTTTTCCAAGGCACAGAGAAGTAACCAAAAAACTTTTATTTTAGCTGTTTCCTCGTTTCCCTTTCTGTAATAATATAGATGGTAATGAATGGGCTAGTGCTAATTAAAAGGCTATAATTCCATGAAGGGGTGGTGATGATAATGAGGCAATAAACTGCGAGAACAAAGCTTGAGGGGTTTAATGACTCATCAACCCCTTGATGGAAATTTAGCCTTACAATCACTATCCATTCATTATTATCAGTGATATATGTTACTTAAAAAAAGAAATACACATGAAAGTGATGCCTGTCACTACGCTCTCCCATTGCTTAAATGGCCACTATGCCTAGTATATCCATACTGCTTCTGGACCTGGAGTTTACCATTGTATTCCAAGAGAGTTCTGACCACTTGGTATAT
Organism: Emydura macquarii macquarii; assembly: GCF_026122565.2. Lineage (NCBI taxonomy): Eukaryota > Metazoa > Chordata > Testudines > Chelidae > Emydura > Emydura macquarii. Next base: position 10,009,806 of record NW_027133643.1, on the reverse strand, counting down.
TGAAGCAGAAGCAGATTTATAGTTTTGGTAGCATGACCTTTAGACTTGCAAAGCTTATGTAAGTTGCATCTGAATATAAATTGTGACAGACAGGAAAAAAGGGGCCCAATCTTGACTATTTAAGCCAATGATAAGCCTCTGATTAACATATTTTAATAGTATAGGATGCAGTCCTACAATGGGATACTAAGGCTGTCCTGTGGAGGTCCACTGAAGTCCCATTGGGAACCCGTATGGACATACAAGGTCCACCTGGTGGATCCCATTGCAGGCTGAATGCGTGGATCTGAGGATTTAGTTAGATTAAGTTTATTTAGATTGTAAACTCCTTGGCACAGGGATCTGGCTTCCTCAGGGTCTTTCACAGTCCTGAGCACACCATGGGTCGTCAGCTAATAATGTCAGTAATGATACTGCAACAATCCTGCTTTCTCAGATGCGTCATTGTGTCGTGTCAGTTTTGGGAGTGCAAGGGCCAAAGTTGCCTATTGTAATGGGAGTCAAGGAGTTTGGAAGCTACACAGAGGCCCAGAGAGGCCCAGGAAGGCAGCGCTCCGGACATATACACAGAAGGGAGCACTGCTGTCCATTCAGAATGAAATGAAAGGAGCAGGGAGAGGAAGCAGGATGTCAAGTGTTCGACTCTCAAGCTTGAAGAGTGGGGTGATGCAGGAGCTCTGGATAGGAAAGACTTTAGAGGCTGATGCAACCAAAAGCATTTTAGTGCCCAAAGAATTAAGACCCTTTCCTCCACCATATGCTATATGACTCTTCTCTCTCATTCCTGCACTCCCTGATGCTTGAAAGGTGCATTTGTGAAAGTGCAAGGCACATTTTGACCTTGCCTTCTCTAACATAAATACATAGCAACATGTACATTCCAAAAAACCACTCTACCAAAACAAGACAATTCACTGCACACACTTCTAGGAGAAGATGAGAGAACAAACGGCACATGACAGATGCTAGTCACATTACTTAATGCACTACTAGAAGGTGCTCAGATACTACAGTGATGAGCCCAGTATAAGAAACTGTATAGAATAGAAATCTACTTATGGCAGCATCTCTTGTCTATGATTAACAACAGGCACCTCTTTTGGCAGGATGGACTTTATCTGCTGTTCTTTTAGAGGTGTGTGTGTGTGTGTGTGTGTGTTAGGGAGAGACAGACTTACGCCTTTCTGGAATTTTGTCGCAGCTCTCTGTCTCATATATTCTATGTCTATGTAGTCCTTCATGGTGCACCCCAGTAACTACCTGGAGTGAATTTAGTTTTCTACAACTTCCACTGGTTTCCATAACCAATGTTGAGTTTTAAGCCCCTCCCTGTGGCTGCCTCGGCATTTTAGCTATTAGTCCCTGCAAAATGCCAAAGACAGAAGGAGCAGATGTGATCTAAGGCAAGGACCAGGGGCAGGATGTTATGAGATCTCCTTATAGTTGGTTCAACTATAGACATTTTTGAAAGATTTTGAATAGTATCCACCATGGCAATTTTGAGGTAGGGAGGTGGGTCCTTCCATGTGCCAGGTACATCAATGGCATGGTGAGAGGGGAAAAGACCTGCTGGCAGGGGATATTCATATTATAGATGTTCGGATCTGAACTTCCCCCTCGTCTAAAACAAATATAAATACCAACTTGTGGACATAGCCACAATATCTGTATAAAATTGGAAACATTGTGGTCAGTCCTGCCCACCCAAAAGCACACAGCAGAATGGTCCCAGGATCTTATAAAACCTCCATGCATGAACAAATGCAGTAGTTTTATTTACAAGCTCCCAACGGCTGCAATTTGCACCTGCATTTTGAAAGGTGGGGTTGGTTGTGCCCTTTGTAAAGAGCATCATCTCCACTTGACATACTGGGGTTTGGTTTTGTACTGGTAGAAGTAAATAGTCATTGAAAACTAAACACTGGCATTAAATGGATGCTGCCCCCTTCGTAAGATTAAAATATACTTATCTTGTTTGCATATACAAAGAGGGCATATGAGTAAATTAATGCTCATCCTTGGTTATTTCATTAAGTTACATTTTTCTTTGTTACCAAGAAAAGAGAGAGAGATTCTAAACTGGATGCCCATGTTGCCTCTCATCATTCATAATTTGTCATTGATATAATTCACATCTTTTCACAAAATAGTGACATATTCGATAGAGCTTTTAATTAAAGCCCCAACACCTGCAGGTGAGAAAACACAGATGGATTCGCTCCTCCACGGAAGCACTCAGTTGCATGTGAACTGGCCACAGAGTCAAGGAGAGAATAGGTGTTAGAATAACACTCTGCTCCTCACAGTGACTCTATTCATTCCTACAGAAACAAACATACCTTGCATGTGTACACAGCTTGCACCACAGATTTAACCACTTTGCTGCTGACTTTGTCAGCCACAATGTTCTATCTTTGGTTCGGTTTTTCAAAACAGCCATCAGGAAAGCACAGTCCTGGTTTGGGTTTGAGAGCTGGATTTGGAGTCTAGTGAAAGATGGAGAATTTTGCACCTTTCAAGTTCACCCTCCTTCCCTATGACTCTCCTGCTGGCCTTTCCCCCTTTTCTCGCCCTGCTACTCTAGAACGATTAGCAGAACTAAAATTCAAACCGGGCAAACCCCAGGCTCAGCACTGCAAAATGACATGGAACAGGATGCAGTAAACCAGCCTGACCATTTCAGCATGTGTGTGGATATGCAGTAAACCTGCATGTAGACATGCAGCACGACTGAACAGTTAGGGAGTGAAGACAAAAATGAACTCTTTATCCAGTTTATATTAGCAGAATTTCAGTAGGTAAAATGTCATTAACATGTTGGCCGCCCCTCTTTTGTAAAAGGTGATGTGATTTTATTTTTTTCTATTTAAAATATGTTAATGTTTCTCTTAAAGGAGAAGGAAAGACAAGGAAAAGGGAATTTGTACATATTACATTTTAAAAGCTAAGTTAAAAGAATATTATTTTGGTTGCAAAGTCAAGCACTCAAAAGCTAGGAATAATACATGTAGGGCGGGGTATATGTTGTCACTGAGAGTCTTTCCAGTCACTCTGATGAAGTTGGATCAGGCCCAATATGTAGGACTTATTTACAAATCCTACCACCAACTGTTATAACCTAGATAACAGTACATTTATTACACTGGTCTCATAAACCCCAGAAAAAGGTTCAATTCCATGAAAAACAGTCTTCTCTCTCAAGTAGTATAAGATACTCTCCAAATTCACCAATGCACTCATTTCATCATTCTGCACCTCTAAACAGTATTTTAGAAGTATGCAGATTTTCATCTTCTCAATCCAATGTACTCTGCTCTGTGAGATGCTCTCAACAAGAATTGTTTTTGTAGCACATTTAGTGGTGAAACTCTATCCCGGTCATGTAATCCAAAACTCCATGTGTTCCTTGGGCTATGACTGTATAGTATCATATTAAGCTTGGCATTAACCTCTTCCCAAAATACTTGAACTACTAGGCACAGTCCAAAGAGATATGTTAAGTTCCCCACTTCCCAAAGTGTCACAAACAGGTGTCATTACCTCTGATCCAAATTTACATATTCAGCTGGGTGTCTAGTAGACCCTGAAAATAACTTTCTGTTGGATTAATTGAAGCCTTCCATCCTCTATTAACTTTGCAATTTCTTCCAGTTTTTGATATCAGTTGGTTTGCTGGCTTCTCTCTTGTGCTATGGGATATTTAATGATCATGAGAGGTCAGAACTTCTATTTCACAGCCTGTGGAAAAGAGGACTCACCATGGGTGCACATCCCTCATAGCTGGGTGAAGTGAAGCACCTTTGGCTTCTCTTGTGCTTCTTGACAACGGTCACTCCAGGCCTGTAATGGTCTGCCTCTTCTTGTGACTTGACCTTCTGGCCAGGTGATGGCTTCACTCAGCACGCCTTTCAGGGTACTACAATCCCAAGTCCACATAAAACAATACCTACAGTTCAGTCTCTTTAGCCCTTCTTGCTCCCCATTTTGACCCCTGGGTCCTCAACTGGGATCTTCAATATTGACCACTCAGAGAAACCTCAGCTCAAGTATTCTCGGCCCACTTAACTTCCAGCACTTCACTGAAACCTGGCCTGGCCTTGCCACTGTGAGAACCTCTCATCTCCTGCCATCTGAGTTCCATATTGGGCTCGCTGTCCAAATCACCATTTCCTGGAGCCTTTATCTTTTAACTGTCCATAACCAGGGTTTCTTTGCCTCTCATTGCATTCCCTGACATCATCAGCTTTCTGGGCTTCCTTTCCAGGTCTCAAACCCATCTTCCCCGGGGATTTTTGCTGGGGCTCAGCCTAATGCCTACAAATTACTTTCTTGCTCTTATTTCAGAGCACAGCTTCTCAGGCGTCTTCCTGGCTCAGGCCCCTCTTGGTCTAGTTCCAAACCTTAAAGGCTTCTTTCAGCCTTTAGCCCAAGAAAGGAAATGCCTCTCACCGGGTTCTCCTCCCTGGCCTCCACTCCACTGCCAAGAGCTCCTTCCCTTAATGAAGGCCCAACTCCACTCCAGCTGGGTTTGATTATCAATTATGCATTGCTCCAGGTGCCACCCAGTGGCCTAATTGGGCTCAGGTTCCTGTTAACCCATGGTAACCAGTATGGGGTTTATACACCCCATCACGTTGCCCTTCTAATACCACTGTGCCTCCTAATCCCATGCAGTGGTATTGTTTCCACTGGTTACACGGAGGAAACACTAGCACCAATTTAGTGCTGAGTCTGAAAGCCACCTACGTCACTACCTACAGCATCTTCTTTCACCACTTGTGTCGGCCAAACATTATCCTTGGCTCGTGAGAATCTAACGAGATCACACCACTAGGTGGTATAGCTGCATGAAGGTCTGCTATTCTTTGGACATATTACAAAGCTCAGAGGTTCTCTAGTTGCATGAATGCTCTTTTAGTTGTTTATAAATATTAATCGATTAATTAAATCTATTCTTGGATTTTCAGAGGGCCCTAAGATGCCCAAATTCCTTAGGGGCCTTTGAAAATCCAACCTTAAGTATATACAATCAGCCAATAATTTCTTGTGTCAATATCCTAATTAAAATAAAGGATTCTTTTTACTCAATTATGATAATGCTACATGGTTTATAATCCTCTCTTTCTCATTATTATATTTCATTTATTTATGGGTATGCCCACTATGTGTTAGGTGCTTTCCAAATACTCAGGAAGGAAAGTCTCTGCTCCAAGGCATTTATAGTTTTAGGATCTAATCATTACTTGAATCACTCTTCATTTTACTTCATTAAGCATACAAAGAATTAGAAAACATTTACAGAAATCTTTCAGATGAAATGAATTTTTCAAAAAAATTATAGTATAACTACAGGCCAATAAAAACTAGGATTCTTTTTTCATTATGGAAACAATTCCTGCATTTCTATGAAACATTTTAACACCTCCAAAGAAAGTCATACCTTTTTAGGAATAAGTGCACACTTTTTATGTAAAGAATATGAAAAACATCTGGCATTTGCATTTCTTGCACATAGCAAAGCATAACTAAATGGCATTATGCAATGGATTAGGACATGTGAAAGAGAAGCGAACATAGGCAGATTAGTCATATCATTCTGTGAAGCAGCATCCTAAATTTGTGAGACAGCCTCAGCAGGGACTCCTTTCTCTGAGTACGGCATCCTGAGAGGGTTTTCCTGTTTCCTTTGCATATTCATAGGGTCCTTCAGAGTAACAATGAATTTCTGGAGTTGGATTTATTCCTGGACCATACTAGGTGAAAAGCAGGTGCTCCCCAATGACTGTCTCTGAAATAAATGGCAAAAAGAAAACTCTTGCTGAGATGCCAGTGCACTGCATACCTATGCAGTCTGCATATCAAAAGGGCAGAACACTACACCAGCTGAGTCACATAGAAGACCCCTGTGGGAACTAAGGGCCCAGTTCAACTCCCATTAAAGTCAATGAGCGTCTTTCCATTAAGTTTAATGGGAGATGAATCAGGAGTTACAGGATAGATTTTGGTGCGTGTGTGTTTAAGCACAAAGATCAGAACAGGTACGAAATACATCTCACATAAACAAGTAACTCTCCCTGAGTAAGCCTGGTACAAATGTAGCAGCTGAACTGCAGCTCCAGTCAAAGAGTTCTTCATCAGATCAGTCTTGAAACTCACAACTTGCCACTGTTGCGAATACTGAGAATCTGTGCCAATCGAACTTAAAACACTCAGTAACATAAGGGGCTGATTTCTCCTCTATTTATACCAGTGCAAATCAGGATAACTGCACTGAAGTCATTGGAAGTAGAACTAGATGTTTCCTCTTCCTCCTTTATTAGGCAGTGGTTAAAGATGGAAAAGCAAATAATTCTATAAATTCTTTTACTTGACAGCCAAGCAAAGGGGAAAGCAAAAATACTGTACTAAATTGCTACAGTTCATATTCTGTTCATCTGGCTCAATTTAGGTGTTGTTTACACATACTGGCCATACCAAAACCCACATCTGCTCACATCTTCATCTCTGCTACACATCATTACGTAACCGAAGCCCCTAGATTCAAGTTCTTTTTTGTCTACTCTAATTTGATGGCAAAATTCCAATGTGATTTCTATCTTAATCTATCTTCTAACCCAACTAATATTGCTAAAGACATCCTAAATAGCAAACCAGTTCCCACTGTAATGAGACCTCAAACCAAGGTTCCTTCCACCCATCACTAGGGTCTTTGAAAGGAAGATATGTACCTGCTGCTGACATGGGTGTCTGCAATGGATGCAGCTGAACTGATGCTGAAAATGAGTTAATTGCAAGCATAGACAGGACTAAACTGTCTTCAGCATTGTTTCAGGAACAAGAGTTGAGCTCTGCTCTGAATCTCCTGCACCATAACCACTTTGCAGCCTTAGTAACTAAGTGGAAGATTCCTTGCCCATTAAAGGAGAAATGTGATTCACAACTTGAATGTGCACTGCTTTCTAGTGTCTGGTCCATAATGAATGTACTTATGGTTGCTTGAAGACTGCTTGCAGATTTCCTTTAGTGGAGACCAGCATTTCATAGTGCCGTCACATGGCACATCCATTCCAACCAAACATTTGAGAGTTTTAGAAGTATAAACTAAGCCATAAATAGACCTTACTGCAAACCAAGGCTTGAAATACGTTTTCACATACACTATTATTTAAAATCTGGGCAAGTTCTACCTATCCTGCCTATTATGTTTCATTTCAGAGTCTTGTGGTACACTTTAAAAAAACAATATGGCTAGATACTCTTCTATCTGCGTAATGAAGTTTACCCAAAAATATATAAATGGAGAAGCATTATGTAATTTGGGGGGAACTTTCTGCTAGACTCCCTGGAATTTATCATCTTTGATCCCTGTTGTAAGTTGATTCTGTCTATCCCCATCCTATAAAGGAAACATGCACCATTTTTTTAAGCCTGCCCAAAACAAGGCTGTTAAAGTTCCCAAGTTCCTTATTTAATCTATTTACACACATACACACCGTGACTGGAAAAATCTTATTTTAGGAACCTAACCAAAAGACCTGCAAAAATTGATCACAAGAAGAAGTGGGTTTTAGATTTCTAACTCTACAGTAAATCAAATAAAGTTGTATTGATATATTGAGAATAATTTCAAGTGGTTGTTTAAGACATGGGGAGGTGGTCCTTAGTCAGGTTTCAGAACCAAGCATATATTCACCAATTGGGCTACTTGTCTAATATAATAATCTATATAGAATAAAATAGAAAGTGCTCACCAGTGTAAATACGGGGAATACAAGTGAAGTTATTCCAGGTTGATATCAGTGTGGCGTACAAGAATCTGGTCCTGCTATTGTTTTAGACACTGGTCATATTATTGTACGCTCTCCTAAGCTTCAGGGGATCTTCCAGAAGGCCAGTCTACACATAAGACCTCCAGGATACCTCTCTTCCCTTCAATATTACTTCCCCTTCCCTTCAAGACTAACTGTTGAATAGACTTCCCTGGCCTGTTTAGCAAGTAACTCAAGTCCTCTCCTGAGCTTTAGGTCACTGAGCCAGCTAATAATATCACATATTGGACCAGATCCTCAGACGGTGTAAATCAGCATAGCTCCATCAAAGTCACTAGAACTATGCTGAGTTATACCTACCTTTTTTTGTCTGTGAGATTTTCATCCTGGTTCTTCTTCTTCTGATGATTATTACACTAGTGCCTGCAGTGTGCTAGGTGCTGTCCACACAGAGGAATATGCAGGCCATGCTCTGAAGAGTTTATGCAACAGGGCTGGCAATTTATTTGATCTTTTCATATGAACTGCAAACTGTTTTATTAGATTATGAGACATCACGTTTGGTGTCTGAAACAGGAAATGAGGCAAGTTCAGGACATGCCTTGGGAGGGGGTGGAAAGAGGTGTAAATCAGTGCTGAGAATTTGGCCCACCATATCTCGTAACTGACAAACTCAATACATAGTTGCACCCCCCCCCCCCAAAAAAAAAAAAAAAACCGACTACCCTGGTATTCCACTGTCATTTTGCATTCATATTCCTCCCTAATTACATTAAATTCCATAGGAAATGCTTCCAGGAAAGAATGAAAGCGTTTCGTCTGAGCAAGGCATTCTGAAACAGCAGTGTTAAGGGTGAACTCTGTGGCCTGCTCAGTCTATTTAGCAAGCTCTGAGATGTGTAAGTACATTATCTGCAAGGCTGGTAAAGAGCGCTTGGGGAGGATTTGTGGGTCTGTGGGAAGGACAAAGAAAAATGTTTTCTAATAAATTATTCACAATCTCACAATCCCTTTTGGGCAGATTGTTGCTCGGTTTGCCCCAATGCTTCACATCCTTTCTCTCTGCATTCACATGCACACAGTTTCTCACCTCCAGAGAGCAGCAGAGATCTCAGGCAGGCTGCTGCAGCTAATGGTGGCAATTAATAACTTGTCATAATCCTAAGGATGAAAGGGAAGGCTCACCATCAGCAGTCGGGTCATGGCGCTTCTGTAAAGCAAATGAGGTGCAGGTGTTATCCAGATTTAAGAGCTTTACTAGACTGTCAGTACACTGCAGTGCCAAGCCATAGACAGAGTATCACCCTACTGGTACATAACTTACTGTACTAGTTTTCATGCTCCAGGTGCACACACATTATACAGCCTTTCCCACCCCACACCATTGTTCATTAGTGCTGAAGAGAAATCCTGAGAACACTTAAATAACTCATACACAGCACAGTTAATTCCACACATGTAACTGCAGTATTTGCATACACAGGACAGACTGTTGAAGAATTATTTTGCATTTGTAAATAGGAATGTGTTTGGAACCAAATGTATTATCTTTTTCTTTTAATTGGACGTTGCAGATAAGCAGCAGGTTGGCTACCTAATAGCATTTTGGGTCCTTGTTCTCTGTTCAAGCTTGAGAAAATGAAACCTCATTATGCTTTTCGTTAAACAGCAAACTACAGAATCACTTATTTTTAGACATATCAGTTGCCTTTTCCATTCCTGAGGGTCAGTTCTGCTTGAAATGAACCAAGTTTACAAATCTCTACTGGTTTGTACACTCCTATTATGCATACTAGGTTATGCATTTGTAACTGTCACACAAGTCAGGGTGATACAGCACTCTCATCTGACCCTATTCATTTAAATGGGAGCGTCTTGTTGACATTGATTCATGTTATAAGTTATATCAATGCATTATAATCTTTTTGTGTCACCCCACTGGTTATTTCTACTAAAATGTTGTGAATAAATGCTGGCAATATTGGTCAGTAGGATTTGAAACTGTTTTAAGGGATGTGGAGTCCATCTAAAGTCCTGGGTCAGTGTATTATGTGTCCCTTTACTCCAGAAGACAATTAACATGCAAAGTATTCTGTTCCTGTGTGTGTGTGTGTTAAAGATTCTGCTTACCAGCTTATTAATAATTTGGAGCTATGCATTGCAAATGTATAGTGTGCTAAACTAAAGGAATAAGTAAACATGATTATGCATGCATGTAGGTCTTTATCAAGGTGTGGTTGATAATGTTTTAAAACAGAACTATTTCTCATGAAAATAGCTCCTCTTAATAGCCTCTGTCTCTTTATTGTGCTTCTTAGTGAAACATAAATCACTAATATGTTTTCAGCAGCAAACTACTCTCTTTTTCCATTGTATTCACAGATTTAGTGGCATTTCAAATAGATAAACACAAGCAACATCTATCAACACTACAAAAAGGGGGCCTTAATCAAAGCTCCAGGTCCCAGGTCTCAGCATCTCCATTTACCTTGAGATAAATCCATTGGTGTGACCACCACTGCACAGGGTGACAAATCACCCTAGTCAGCTGAGCAGTGCAAGGGCTTATTGGCCTTTCTTTAAGTGGTCTTACCCTTCAATGAAAAGGATGGTGCTTGTCAAGCAGGGCCAGATTAAAGTTAGACAAAAAGAAATGATCTGTTATTAGAAAACTCCAATTGAGAATCACAAAACAAGAAAGAAATATGAATAAGAATTTACAGTCAGTGTGCCTGACCCCCTAACAGAAATTAACTTTAATTACTCGCATGGCTCAACACATTATGATTGCTGAGATAACAAGGCATTAACATTAAATAAATAAGTGGCAGGAGGCATGGTGTCTGCGGTGGGTACCGCAGTGGAGGGGTCAGACGTGGCTTTGGGTATTATGCTGTTCAGGCTGGTGTAGTTCATGGAGGTGATCTGATTCAAGTGCAGGAAAGAGGGTGGTGGCCACTGATTGTATAAGAACCTTCAGGCACTCAACATCATTTGCCTCAGCCTCCCAAGAGGTTTCACGCCATTCACCTAGTTTGAAGGATGCATGCTGCATGAATGGGAATCTGGAAAAGAGAGGGTTAGGGCTTCAAGAGGGAAAGGTGCAGGTTCCCAGGATAAGTAGGTTGGGAAATACTTAGCCAGGGCTGACTAGCCTTGATGCTTCATGAGCATTTTAGCTGGTTTTTAAAAACAAAAACAAACTACAGGCCTGTATATCTAGATATACATATACATACATATGTACATATACACACATGAACATACATTTACCCAGGGTATGTCTTCACTCACAGCAGCACTGTCGGTGCCACTGGATCGATTCTTCGGGATCAACTGAGCTCAGTTGATCCAGAAGTCGACTCAATAAATCCCCCCCCCCCCCCCGCAAAAAGATTAATGCTGCATTGGCGGGAGGGCATTTTTGTCGGCACAACATAGTGGGGATGCCACACTAATAAAAACTTAGGAAGTCAACGGGAGATACTCAAGTTATTCTACGTAGCTTGCGTAACTCCTGTCGACTGCTGCCGAATTTCGCCGTGATTTCACCCCAGATACATAGACAGATAGAACTTTTAACAGTAAATTAGCCAAATCCCACAAAATATCAGTAAGTTATCTCCCTAAACAATGGGCCAATTCATTATCATAACACCACTGAAATAATTATATCAGGAATGAATCTGGCTCGTTATATCTTTGTTGATTCATATAAAAATGGACTGAATTTTAAAGACGTCAGTGAAAAATACAGAAAGAATTACATTTACTTAAAAAAAAAAAAAAAAAGGAAACAACTGAGCAAACACCAGCTAAAAAAAATTCAGACCAAACATACTTGGGAAGCTGGGCAAATATTTGCCCATCCACTTGATCTGTTTGCTGAAGAAATTCACAATGAGGGTCTAGTGAGACAATAAGAGAAAGGAAGAAGAAACAGTTCATATTTAGGACTATTCATGGGGCGAAAGTGAAAGTTTCTTTCATACTAACACTAGTAAGTACTAACACTAACACTTACTAACACTAACATCCAGGCATTTTAAACATAGCCAATTTTTTTCTGATTTGATTTTGTAAGTGCAACCTCATCATTGTAAAATATTTAGAAAAACCACTGTGGAAAAAGTAATATTCTGTAATCATTTAATTTAAAAAATGCCTACACAGGGGAGCACAAGTATGTTTTCAATTCGTCCAGATTTCTGAGATTAATTGCTAACACTACTCAAGGGAAACACTGTGCTAATTATAAATAGTGTCCTGACAATAGATAAGTTTTTAAAATTGTAATAATGTATGATGATTATTATACTTCACATCACAACATAGAATTACACTGGCATATACATGCAAAGAAAATGTATATATTACTTCCATTTAAAGATCTATATGCATAGCATATAGCATTTTATCCAAAGATCTCAAAGCACTATACGATGGTGGGTAAATTTAATCATTTCTTGTTCTTAAAGATGAAGTAAGGAAGAGAGAAGTTAAGGGACTTGCCCAAATTCACAGTGCAAATCAGTGGCAGAGTCAAAATTAGACCCAGGTCTCCTGTTTTCTAAACCTGTGCTTAATTCCTCAGATCAGTTGTTCTGATCCTGGTTGTATGTATGAAGTATTACAAACCTAATATTTGTACTGAATTTTCACTAGTATTTTAAGGGTCAGATCCAAAGCCCAAGGATGTAATGGGTGCCTTTCCATTGATTTCAGTGGGTTTGAATCATGCCCTAAGACCCCTATCCTGCATACACATATACATGTACCTCATGAAGAGGTAGTCAGATTTATCAGCTCGGGCCAACTTATGCCTCAGATGCACAAGAGGAGAAAGTCCCTTCTCTCCAGCACACTTACCTGGGAGGCAGCTCTCACGTGTGCGTGAGAAGTGGAAGCTGGCTAGTGCTGCGTATTGTCCCTGACACAATGCTTCGCTCCACCAACACTGGAGCACAAGCAGCGCTTCCTTTACACTACAGCCCTCCAGAGGTGCACAGGGCCATAATTTGGTTTCTACCCTGCTCCGAAGAGATAATGTGCTATGTAAGGGCTAAAACATCATTGGCCCAGATCTATAGTGGGGGCCCAGGAATACACAACACAATTCAGCAAAGTGGTTGTGCAAAGATGGCTTTAAACCAGATTATCACGCCTTAAATCCTGGGCTGGCTCTGGGCCCGGTCAAGGCCCTCAAGTAAATTAGAGCCAGTGACCAATGGCTCCAGTGACAGATGGGGCTTGCCAAGGTGCAGGGAAGCTTTTGCCAGGCCTCATAAGCCCCAGTTACGTCCCCTATGCTGACAGTCAGGAGTGGGGTCGGCACAGGAGCCGCTATGTCAGCTGCGTGCCACTAGAGAATCCCCCTACACCGGAGTGAGGCTCTGTAGCTAGCTGTGCTGGTTTCAAGGCTGCTTTGAGCCAGCAGTGTGTAGCAGAGCAGTTGACCTACAGTGCAGAATCCAGTGCATTAAGTCTTATATTCTTATAAAGATTTCATATTAATGACTAATGAATTATTAAGATCATGTTTATTGAGATATTTCAAACTTATAATACAGGTTTACCAATAAATATCTAGTGTTGAGACATACAATCCCAAATAATGTTTTTAAGTACCTGTAATATAGCCATTATTGCATGGAACATGTCATATGGACATATGGGCACACTGTAAGATGTAATGCTTATTGTATGGTATGTAATGCTTATTGTAATGCTTATTAATGTATGGTAATTGAGTATCCATTGATCAATGACATTTTTACTAGGAAATAATGGTTAACTATCATTTGGTATTTAATATACACAGCACTAAGTCTAAATGAAATCCTTATGATACAGTATTTAAAGTGTGACTGATTAGTCTGTGCATTAGGTTGAAAACAATTATTAGACCTCTGATATTCATTGGGATAGCTATCATAACTTCTCTTTTTTCCCCCGTACAGAGGAAAATTCTTCTGTGTAACAGTACTATTATTGATAGGTGTTAAGCACCCTAGGTTTTGAGCATTGAAGCTCTCTCATCTGAGCCATGGAGTATCAATGATGGATAACATAGGCAAGAATGAATGATCCCTGATTGAATGTGAGGCTATAATTCAGTCTCGGGGTTCAGTTTACATCACAAAATGTGAGAAAACAGCTTATGTGGTTTAGGTACCCTAAGACTGAATCATTGTCATTGTATTCATTCTTGGACGAAGGCCAGCTGGGTGGGTCAGACATCACATCCTACTCCCAGGCATGAGTTTCTGTCTTAGAAGCGATCTCAGGGCTCTAATTCCCCAGGTAGATGCTAGCTGTGTCACATAGATGACATACTTGGTCTCTGAGAGGCAAGCTAATTCACACTGAGTAGTATCAATCATGTTACATTAGATGAGTCTCAAAAACAGGATTGTTAAAAAGTTGGGTGGACTGAGATTAGATCTATCCAATCCCTGACAAGTGGAATTCTCTTTGAAAAATGTATATTTATTTTTTCTTTCTTTCTGAGTACGGGACAAGCATTGTGAAATGAGTGAGTTCTGGAACTGCTGACTGATAAGAATGAGAAGTGCTTTAAATAATTAAATAAAAAATGAAACTAAAAAGGCATATACCAGACATCACTTTGATTAGTTCGCTTTAATTTTTCTTCTGTTTAGCCTATCCTTTGGTTAAAGCATTTGTGTACGCACAACCAGTTGTGTGCAATTCTTTAGCTCAAGCAGCTCATGCTATTAGCTCTGGAGGTCCCCAGTTCAATCCCTGGTATGTCAGCCAATATGGCAGCTATTACATAAACTCAGGGATCATGTCTTCCTTCATGTCTAAAAAGCACCTAGCCCACTTTGGATGTTAAATAATAGAAGGGTTTTTTTTTAAAGGAAGCCACTTTATTCCACCCTCCAGCCAAAAGGAATGACCCACCTTTCTCCCTGTCATTAGTAAAAGAAGTGAAACAAAACAACCACTAATACAAATCGAGGGAGATTCTTCAAATATCCCAATCGTGAAAAAAAGGGTGGAAAGAAATCTTTTGCCTTATGGGATGATTAAAGGGAATGACACATTTTGGAGCACAGGAATTTTGGAATAAAGATAGCTGCAATTTATTTCCCCCAGAATGTAACAAAATCTTTCCTACCTACAAATAACTACAGTACCAGAACAGCCAGCAAATTTCCTGGGTTATTTCATATTCTGAAAATGGCATTGTTATTAGTACTAAAAATGTAACTATAAATATTTATGCTGATAGAGAAACTACTATCATAATTATTATACCTTAGAATAGATGTCAAGCAATTGCAAAATGTAATAGGTCTTTGAAGGTAGGAAAGGATTTTCCTTGGAGCCTTGAATTCATTGAATACAAACCTACAAGTGAATTTACAAGAGCTAATTCTATTCTGAAAAGCCACCACTTAATCCTCCTTTAAATCCCTCCTTAAAATTTATCTCTGATGTGATGCCTCCACGTCATTACCATTTCGCACTAGTTTGCCAAATGGAAAGGGTAGACTTCCAGTTTCCTGATGAACTCTTTTCATTTTGTTACCAGACCTCTCACCCACCCCATTTGTCTGTCTTTCCACCAGGTGCATCCTGTCTGACCTCTAGAATGTAAATACTCTGGGGCATGGACTGTCCTCTTTTGTGTGTGTCTGTGCAGAGCCTAGCACAAGGGGGCCCTGATCTTTGATTGGGGGTCCTGAATGCTACCATAAAACATATTAATAATTATAATTCCAAACCCTGGAAACCAAGATTGAAAGTTTAGTTCACAAATCCCTTCAAGAACTAAACCCTAGAGGGTTCTGATAGCCGTACTGCAACACACTTGTGCAGCCACAATCCACTGCACACACAAAATGTGAACAAGCGACAACAGAAGCCAGGGCTGCAGATACAGCCTTAAGATTTTGAGCATTTCAGTGCCATGGAAAAGTCAGTGCTGCTCCAAAGGAAAAGCCTCAAAGATCAAGAATGCTGACTGGATGGAGTACGTCAGGTTTTTAAAGTTTATTGGTACAATAAATGTTCACTCTGTATATAAATCCTGAAGAAGGCCAGTTTCTCTAAACATTGACTCTTCTGTTTCACCTAGCTACTTTAAAACAGAACAAAAAGCGTTATGTAGTTACAGTAACATAACTTGTTAGTAACAGTTATATCTTCCTCTATTTATTTAGGTAATTTTAGGAGATTAACTTGATAGTGTTCTTTCTGTCATAGTCACTCCCATCATTTTTGTACATGTATTACCACTGTACAGTTTATACACTATATATTTTAGAATGGATTGGGTAAAAGGATCAGGGCTAACAAATATCCCCAAAGACCAGGACATTTTCTTGCAAATGTACAAGATTAGACAAAGAATGGTTATGCCAGGTTTGATCTGTGATAAAAAGGTTTGCAGTACATGTTTGCTTTGGAAATGCAAGAGAAGCAGCACAATGCAACATTTAATGTCACAGCAATGATCAAACACCGTGAAAGGAGAAAGACGTAAAATATGCTGGAATAGGTGGTTTGCTGTTATGCATAATGTAACAAAAGCATTATAGTGCATATGATGTAAAACCAGGATGTGACGGTGGCGAGCTTGTCCAAAAATGTGGGCCAAATATGATGGTAAATATTGGTGTATATATGATGAAAGTGAAGAAGGCTTATGCCATATAAAACATGCACATAGAAAAGGAAATTAGATGATAAACTTTTAGGTCAGGGATAGTCATTTTCAGTATGTTTGTACAGCACCTTGAACAACAGATCCCCAACTTGATTGGCCTATAGGTGCTATTGCACCATAAATAATAATAAGGATGGTGATGATAAAGTGAATGCGGTATATATGGTGGAAAAAGGGACTGTGGGGGAGATTAAGTGTGAGAGAGAGGGTTAAATATTGTGGGAGGCAGGGGGAGAGGATAGGTGATGTGTATATGTGTGAAAGAAGGTTACAATACAATAGTATTGCAAAAGGTATCTGAGAAAAAAATCCAAGGATTATGCCCGGAATATGCAAGGGTTTTAACTAGGCACGACCCTTGTACATTCTTAGCATAACTGACCATTGCATACAAGCTTCTTTCATAAACGGTCCTTTCATTTTTGCCAGAATGGGTTTGCAGCTCACCATATATAATCAATAAATAATGAATGTGTCTTATACCATTCAGCAAATCAAAAGAAATAATGTTTAACATAGTTGAATTGTTCTGTCGAAGCAAAACAGTCAAACAGGCCAAATTCAGTGTAGTTACGCCAGAGATGACTTTGGCCACAGGTGTCTTGGGCCTATAAAGTCCTTTATTTTTTAAGTAATCCATAGAAATGATAAGTAATATTATTTATAAAATGAATGGCTCAGAGGAACCAACTGATTGCTTTCATTTGTTCTGGTTTAAAGAAATCTTGTAATAAGGGTGAGTTTTATTTGGTACTCAACATTTCAGTGATCTTCCTGAGCGGGCAGATATTTTTCCAGACAGAGAATAGCTAAAACTTGCTGCATGCTTCAGGGATTTGTTTAACCTTTCAGAACTTAGAACCACTCCAGAACTAAAGTAAAAGCTGTTATTTTTCTTCAGACATGTGCTCATTCGCTTTTGAAACCAAGGTTAGTGAAACATTTTTATTTAATTATTTATCTGGCATGTTATGCTTCGAAATTACTCCAGGAATGGGGAAAATATAAATGTAATATTATCTCAAATAAAACTTTCCAAGGAAGAAAGATGGTCTTGTGGTGAAGACATAAGACTGGGAGATAGGAGACCTAAATCCATACTTTGGAGTCTAACTTTAGTCACCAAAGTTTGAAATTTTTGGCCTAAATCTTTCTGTGTTTCAGATTCATCCTCCATAAAATGAGGTTAAAAACATACCTATATACAAAGTGTTTAATTCATTAACGTTTGTGAAGTGATTTGATATCATCAGATAGAAGGTGCTCTGAGTATTACAAAATATGATTATAAGTGGTTAAATACTCTAAGGGACATTTTCAAAGTTAACCTACCTCTTTACTTGCTCTGCAAAATTCTTCTCTAAATCTGAGAGTTATCTGAACTCTGATATTCTGATCTCCCCCAGACCAGGAGAACTCCCACTTTCCCCAGGATTAGGAGTAATGCACGCCTGGTTCTAGCTCTTTGCATGGTAGTGAATTTTACCAGGAGACTATCAGAGCTGTTGTCCTGAATTGCTCCCATCTTTTTTACAAAAGGCACTAATCCAGGATTTCTTACTCTTATAATTTCTTCACCACGGTATCCCATCCCAGACATGTTAACAACTCCGGTTTGTTCAGATTTAGCTGAGTCACTGCTTTTTAGTAAGAGGAGTTCCTCACAATTCAAGCAACAAACTAAAGGGAAATCAATATGTCTTTACCCAAGCTATCAAAAGTACTGAAGATATTTAGGTCATTAAATAGCAGCAGGCACAAATAAAAACCAGTGTCTCACATCCTTAGCAGTAAAGATGCTGTTTAGCTTTATTTCCTAAATCACATGATGTAAATAAACTGCATGGGAGATTATTTGTCAGAGATGTGGACAACTCTGATTCAGCAAAAACGCAGTGAGGAGGAAAAGTCAAAGAATGGCCAGATTTCTGTGACATCACTATTTACTGAAGACTTAGCTTATTGAAGTTTACTTTTATATGCCATATTAACACTTCATTTGCATACAAATTGCACTAGGTAGTTACTCTAAAGCCATACAATCTTCCTCACCAGACATAGGTGTGGTACAATGACAATTTAAAGCACTCTTGAAAGTGTACAGAAAGATGCATAACTTTTTGGTGAGTCTTCTTTCACAGTGATTCCACAAACTCATCTTTTTCCTCACAACACATTGGGTCAGAGGTTTTTTACATGACTGAAGTATTCCAAGATAAAGCGTAAGAGCTTGGATGCTGCAGCTACTCTGTGCATGGAAGTTCCATTAAACTCAATGGCTTGGTTTACACCAACCCTTTTCCCCCACAAATTCCCTCCATTGCTGATGCTGATGCGTTTCCAATGGTGAGAGAACTATTTTAGCTAAAACATTGCCACTGTGTCATCTTTAAGCACTGTTAGGTAATGTCTCATGCTACTGCTGCCACTGGTGGAACTAAACTGGCAGCAGCAACAGAGGGAAATTTGGTGAGGAAAAAAAGTTAGGGTAGACACAGCTATTGAAAATTTGCAGTGGAGTGGCTGTACAACACGGCCAGATAGCATAATCCAGCATGTTCCCTGTGAATCCCAGGACAGGTCTCAGCCAGGTTTTATGCACCAAATTTTAATTTATTTTAAATTCAACTAACTATCTTTTGAGGTTAAATAAAGTAAATACACATAACAAGACATTAGAGGACATGATAGAAATAATGTAATATTAATATAACTATTAACATAATATTAAGATGATGTAATAAGTAAAGTAAAGTAAAGCTGATAGGGCTTCAGCTGGCCATTTGAAGGGGTCAGGAAGGGATTCCCCCACCCTCCATACATTGGGGGTTGGGGGTTGCCTTCTTCCTCTGATGCATCAGAAATGGCCATGGCTTGAGATGGGACATTGGGTAGGGTGGGCCAGGGCTCTGAGGTGACACTGAGCATTCTCTCTCTCAGCTGCTTGGCAAGCTGGTCCTTGCTCACATGCTCAGGGTCTAACTGATCACCACATATTGGGTAAGGAAGGAATTTTGTCCCAAGTCAGCTTGGGAGTGAGCTTGGGGGTTTTTCACCTTCCTCTGCAGAGTGTGGATGCTGGTCACTTGCCAGGATTATCTGGGTATGTCTCACTTAATAATTTCCCTGCCATTGTGGGGCGTCTCAGACATTAGTGTGCCTCAGTTCCTCCTAGTCTCTGCCTGTGACACAGAATAGTCTAGTCTCTGGTGGACTGTAGTACTTTGTTTTAATTTCAGTTGTTGGGTTTGATGTGAGGGTGCTGGATGGTTTTGGTGGCCTGTGATGGTTTTGGTGGCAGACTAGATGATCTGGTGAGCCCTCCCGGCCTTACATTTTATGTCTCTATATCCAGAAATGATTCTACCAAGAAGTGCTCCAGAGATTATAGCCCTGACGATAGGAGAAGCAAAATGGTAGAAGAAATTAGTGAAAGTGACCACTCCAAAACCTGTGTATCAGATCATTTATATTTATTGTTTCTTATGCATTGTACGTGAATCTGGGGCTTAACACGAGTGAATTTTATAAACGGAAGATAGAAATAAAACACGTGTATTTATTTATCATGCCCTTATTTTGGGTATAGCAGAACTGTTCACCTGAGCCTGAATCCTTTTGATCTTGCTCAAAATATCCTCCTGATAGCATTAATAGGAGAAGAGATAACAGCTAAGAAGATAACATCAGGTACCTGTATTGTATATATATGTAAGATATCAATGGGATTTTTGCTTGAGAAATGCCTTACCTAAACACAAAAGTTACACTGATTTAACTAAATTGTTTTATACCCTGTATACACAGAAAGTTTTACCAGTAATACAGGCATAGTTATAGTAGTGTAACACACACAGCCCACAAGGAGGACACTCTTATACTAGAATAAGAGTGGCTTTTTTCAGTTTTGCTTAAAACCCTTCCCAAGCAACATAAGATAAACTGTGAAAAGACACTCTATACCAGAATATATTCAGAGATTCCAAGGCCAGAAGGACCACTGTGATCATCTAATCTGCCTTCCTGTATAGCACAGGCCTAGAACTTCCCCCAAAATAATTCCTAGGGCACAATTTTTAGAAAAATTTCCAGTCTTGATTTTAAAATGGTCATTGATATCCATCAGGACCCTTGGTAAATTGATCCAGAGGCTAATTACGCTCACCATTAAAAATTTATGCTTTATTTCCAGTCTGAGAATACGCGTGTCCACACAGGTTATACCAATAAAACAATATCAGTTCAAATTCATACCTAAATTTATAGCAAAAAAAAACCCTTTCTTGTGTAAAAGGTCCTAGAAATCAGACCAGACCAGACTGGAGGTGGGAAAGCATTAATACTCTATTCAAGCACAATCTACAATCCCAGAATAGCTGGCTAGTTTTGCTAAAACAATCAGCAATGTAACTCGGTCAGTCTAATTTTTTAAGCGTAGATCAAACTAAAGATAAGGGAATTCGGATAAGAATAATATCAAACAGAAGATTGAAAATAAAACGGTAGAAGCAGGAGATGAAAAAACAAGACTAGGCCAGTAATAGGGCTACTAGTTAACTCTGTATCCCAAAATCTGTGCATCCAGAGGAGCAATCCTCCTACCCATTTAACATAAGTAACACAACACTGGCTTAATGCCACACCTGTGCCATTGAACTCACAATGTGGCATTACTATTCCACATACAGGCTAACAAAACAACTGTTAATGGTAGTAATTAAGAGTCCTGGGGTGATTTATACCTTTTGTGACTGTCCAAGTAGTGTAAGTGCTGTTTCCAAAGACAACAATTATTAATGATACAGGTGATGATACTCTAATCATCAGGCCCAGCTGTGAGCCAGAGCATTTGATATTTAGCCTTCAAAATTCTTAATTGGGTTTAATGGAATCTTTGCAGATGAGGATTTCTTATAGGGAATCAACATATCCAGAATCTTTGGTCTGAAAAATACCAAATCTAAAAAATGACACAATGCCGGGATCATGGAGCAGATGAGCCAGATATGCAGGTTGTAACTTTGTATTGCTGATTCTTTGCAGAAATTTAAGTAAAACAGCAATTTCATTTATTGGCTAATAAAGATGACATAATACTAGTTTAGCACTTACCTTCCATACCATTTTTTGTCTGAGGATCTCAAAGGGCTTCATAAGTATTAATTAATTGTCACAACATTCCTGTAACATTATCTCTAGGGTTAACTGCAACCAGCTGACTCAGTGTTAAACATGACAGTCCCTGTCTACATTGAGTGCTAAATCAATCATTTTACTTACCACAGCTCCTGTATACAACCTCATTGCTAGTGAAGACAAGCCCTGAATTACTCCGATGTAAACACTAAATTGCTTCCCTGCCTTAAAATTCGTAGGACAGGAATATTATAAGGCTTAACCTATGTTTGCCTATGGCCCAGCTTGGATTTGAACTCAGCTCATCTGAGTCTTAGGTTAGCTCTACACTACTGTAGCGCTGCAACACTATACCAGAGACACTTTAAGCTGATGGAAGAGAGCTCTCCTGTTGGCTTAATAACTTCTGCCTCTGCAAGCGGCAGTAGCTATGCTGGCAGGCGAAGCTCTCCCACCAACATAGCACTGTCTGCACCGTAACTTAGGTCAGTGTAATTTACATCACTCAGGGGTGTGGATTATTCACACCCCTGAGTGACATAAGTTATACCAAAGTAACCTGTAGTGTAGACAAGGTCCTAGTAAAGTGTTTTAACTACAGGTTGTGCCTTCCTCTGTTAAATCCTGATCCTGTCAGCACATATGTGCGGGTGGCCCCAGAACCCATGGTGACCACTGCGGACTTCAGTGAAGGCCCATGAATCTGCTCATGCACATGAGTCTGCAGAATCAGGGCCTAAGTTTATAAATTTGTTGAGATCCTTGGATGGAGGGAGATAGAGAGGTGTACTACAAAGTGCCATTATAATAATAGTAGAATATATGGAGTATCCTTGAGTTCTTTTGAAGAATTATTGTGCAGTCAAAATGAATTGTCCACTTCGGTCATACATAAATGATAACCTATATACACACTGCCAAAAACGAACTCATTTTCTTATCACGTTTATGAATGTTAAGAAATGAAAACAATAAAACCTAAGTTAAAACATTTATAAATACAGTGTGTGTGTGTGTGAGAGAGAGAGTCAAAATGCCCTCCAGGAAAAAGACAGGATGTATTTTAGAAAAGGGAGGACAAGTGATAGTCTGGAAGCTGTGCGTGCAAGATGCAATCTCTCTCCATGGCTGGCAAGAGCATGTCAGACTTAATGGAATTTTAAGAGAAGGAGCCTCTTGCAGGCTCAAGGGACTCCAGTAAGGTAGCATTAAAAACTTTACTGCCATTAAATCTTGAGAAGCTGTACATGATTTTGCTTGAAAAGAACGTGGCTGCTGGTGTGGTTAAAACGATATAGAAAAATCCACTGAGGAGGAATCCCTCAATAAAACTGAAACAATTGGGGCGACATTGGAAGCGCTTGCTAAGGAAAACATCATTTGGAAGAGAAGATTGGAGAGGCTGAAGAGTGACGGAAATAGCAGAATTTTAGGATTGCTAACAGCTGCTGAGGGAAATGCGGGAAAGACTATTGAGACTTTATTAACTGCTACATTGGGGAGCAGAAATAATCCCCCCCCCCCCGCAGATAGAGAAAATGCCTTTCAAAGACCAACTAAAGGTTCTGCATTAGCTGATATACCAAAGAAGATAAGTAAATCCTTCCTCTCCATCCAAATTCCTTATAAACTGGGGGAGAGGAGCAACTGGCCCAACAGAAAAAAGTCTTCCAGACAGCAAACTTTGTACATGAGGCTTTCTTCTCAAGGTCTAAGGTTCAGAGTTTATAAGAAACAAAACAAATGGGTTTTATAGAAACAGAAGTCTAAGCAGAAGTACAGAATACAACCAAGCCCACTGTAGAATCCCCAGAACACTACAAAGTGGCATTTGCTGACTTTCCTCTAGGAGTATGTCTTTACCGCACAGTTAACCCAGTCTCTTACTCAAGCCATGTCTACACTACAAAGTTTGGTCAAGCTACGCTGGTGTAAAGCTGCTGCAGTTAGTATATCGCTCATGCATGTGTATACTTGACTGCTTGGGATGGTGCTGCTCCTACTCACCAGGGATGCTTGTATCAATGTGGTGCACTGTCAGTAGGTATCGCTGTGTGCCACACACCACCCTCCTGTACAATGCCTTTTGGGGAATTTTTGCAACATGCTGTGGGGCATGGACAAGTTGCACAGTGGTGCTGAGAGCAAAACGTTAAGTTCCCACATGCAACTTTCTTCATCCCATAATGCCATCTCCATCCCATAGTTTTCATTCCTTTTTTGAAAACGTCCCACAAACCTGCACGGTACTTTCTATTGTCCGTTACCTCTGACAAAAGCATGGAACCTGCACAGCTCTGCGCTATTGTCATGAACATTGCAAAATCAGGACAAACAATCCTCTGCTATTTGCAGAGCCACAGGAAGTACAGCAACAATGTAGGATGTGACAATTTCTTTGAGGGCAGTTTGCTGAGGGATACAGCGAAAACTTCAAGGTTGCTGGCATTCAGGGAGCAGTTGTAGGTAGCGGAGTGCTGCTTCTGGGTCCAAGAAACGAGCACTGACCCGTGGGATTGCATCATGACGCAGGTTTGGGATGATGAGCAGTGGCTGCAGAACTTTCCCATGCAAAAGGCCAAATTCCTGAATCTGTGTGCCAAGCTTACACAAGAATGAGACACCGGAATGAGAGCTGCACTCGCCGTTGAGAAGCAAGTGGTAATCACATTGTGGAATCTTGCAATGCCAGATTGCTACCGGTCGGTGGGAAATCAGTCTGGAGTTGGAAAATCCACAAGTTTCCCAAGTGTGTAGGGCCCATCATTGTATCCCACTACATGGGACTGTGACACTAGGCAATGTGCAGGACATCGTGGATAGATTTGCCATTATGGGGTTCCTGAACTATGGTGGGGCAGTAGACAGCACACACATCCCTATTTTGGCCCTAGCCCACCTTGTCATAGAATACATCAACAGAAAGGGCTACTTTTCTATGATTATGTAAGAACTGGTGAATCCCTGGAGACACTTCACTGATATCAATGTGGGCTGATCAGGGAAGGAGCATCATGCTTGCACGTAGAAAGGTGCTGTGGCCGTCCCTGGAGTCTGGACCTGAGGAAGAGCCACAGCAACCTGGCTGAACCGAAACAGGCCCAGCAGACAAGTCTGCTCGACAACCGAGAGGCCGGGCTGTGATAGGGCCGGCAAGCCAGTCTGCCTGGCAATCAAAAGGCCGGGCCGTGATAGGACCACCCGGCCAGCCCAACCAGCAACAGCGGGCGGAGTCCCTACAGGAAAAGGCAGTATAAAAGACAGGCCCCAGAGCTCAGTAAGGGGGAGACTGCCATTGGAGGCAGACGTGCTGCCCGAGGCCTAGTCTGGAGTGGAGCTGAGTCGACACCAGGGACGCTCACCTCCCGGAACAGAGACCTCGACCATTCCCCGATGCTGCCTCAGGTCCTGGAGACTGGGTAGGGCCCTCAGGTAGTTGGACCAGGCCACAGTGACTGGACCGAGCTACCAGAACCCCAGGACTGGACCGAGACCTCTGAGCAACCCGGATGGGAGATACCCCCCGAGACCGGACGGGACCTGGAGGAGCTGCCTGACGCCGAGCCCCCAGAGACAGGACAGGACCTGGATGAGCTGCCTGAGGCCAAGCCATCCCATGAGCCCTGTGACCTGGAGGAGCTGCCCCTCGCAGAGGAGCTCCCTGCCTTGCCACCTGTGGACAAGGAGGGACTGGCAGGCCTACCCCAGACCGAGTACCCCAGTGACCCTGAGGACCCTGACGAGACAGGTACCTGGGGATATGGGGAGGAAGTGGCCCAGGGACAGCCATAGCTGTGGCTTAGACAGGGGCAAGACCCCATTGGCGTGTTGCGGCGGGAGCCCCACCGACTCAGTGGCAACGCCTTTGCCACTGCTAGGGCCCTGGGCTGGGACACAGTGGAGATGGGTGGGCCTGCGTCCTCCTCTCCCCCCCTTCCCTAGCCATCCCGGGAGAGCCATACCACTGCAGATAGTGGACCCACTGCTTGCTTGTTTGCCTGCCCTGCCAGAGGACTGGGGCGATAGACTACTGGACAGTCTGCCCTCCCGGAGGGTCCGGACTATGACATATACAGAGATGCTGTTCCCCATTTAGGAAGGCGCTGTGGCCTTCCCCGGAGTCTGGAGATCCTTAAGCCCAGGCTAGCTTACTCAGTCGGGGGAAAGGGGAAGTTAGAACCCAAGTTCTGCTTAAAATCAGGCTAGAACCTGGTGACATGGCAGTGAGCATACAGGCAAAATCACGCAACGCACACACAAAAATCATGCAACGCACAAAATTCTCCAGTGGTCTTTCTGCAACTCCTACTGCAGGACAGTCAAGCTATTCTGTAATTGACACACTTGACTGGGAAAGAATCCTACAGTGTCTCAGCACAAAGAACCATGGGATATTCTTCAGGCATACTCAGGCAAGTGCAGAAGAATTGAGGACACCGTATCATGGATAGGTTATGCTTGCATCTGGCCTAGGCTAACCCAGGTGTTCAGACCCAGGTGCCAACCACCCAGGTAATCTGCAGTGAAGACATATCCCAGGTCCCTGGCTGTTAGTCACCAGCCCTACTTTATTATTCCATCCTGTAAACATATGGCAGATATGAGCAAGTCTTCTCTATCATCACCTTCCTCACCAAAGGTGGAAGAAGAGATATATTTAAAATCTGTGGAGATAAGAGGAAATGCCTCGGATGTAGCCAGAATAAAAAATGGAAGATGTCACTGAAGAGACAAGAGATTTTCTTTGTTCCAAATGTGAGTGGTCCCAATAAATGTGTGTCTTTCTTCAAAAGACAATTAAAAATATGAATGCCTAAAACTGCCTTGTCTCTTTAGTTTTTATTAGAACAAGCATAGATGCAATAGCATAGCGTAGATTACAGAATGATCCGGACATATGCAGCATCGGGATAACTAGACAAGCTGCGGTACTGAGTGTCAGGGACTAAACGTTCTGTTATCACACCAAACGTGGACAAAGACAAGTCAGCTGGGAAAGAAGATAGCCATGTCAATATGGTATAAAGGACAAAACACCACTGTTCTTTGCTCTGCATAGTTGAGGGCAATCATGAAGAGGACAAAGTCTCCAATTTATAATTTGGACGAGGCCAACATGTTCCTTGAATTCTCATAAAGCATAAGATATTTTGGAGACTGGTGCTGAACTAGGGACAAGTGCTAGAGGAGGAAGAATTACCTTCACGACTTCTAAGTTTATTAACATTTCTCTTTGCGATAGAACTTAAATAGCTATTAAGACCAAAGTTATTTGTCGATGACAAGGAAAGGGAATTCGAATTTTTTATATGGACTAAAAGTGAGAAACTATCCACACCACCAAAACTAAGGCAATGCAAAAGTTAGGATTTTAAAGCAATGCTAGATTTATAACAGACTAGTATATAGGAAAATCCTCCATTAATTTGCCAAAATTTATAATGCAATCAAATGAAAAGTGAAGCCAGTAGTTACTACATACTCAAGAGCCAAAACTAACAAAACCATCGCAAAAATGAAATCCAACAATATGCCCCTTCCTCACAAAAACAACAGCCCCACCACGTGGCTCTACTCAAAAGCCTGGGTACATAGGTAGGGTTTGCAGCATGCCCTGAAGATCAGCAAATTTGGGCAGCAACTCCGTACTCAATAGGGAGAAAGTGATGAGACTGGGAGTTAATAAAACCTCTGCCACTGACTCAGTGTGTAATCTCTGGCTAGTCACACAACTACTCTGTGCTTCGTTTTGCCCCTGCAGTAAAACAATATTTATCTAGCTCCCTAAGGGTGTATTGTGATGGTTATTTAATTACCATTTATACTGTCCTTTAAAATCCTCAGCTGAAAGGTACAATAGAAAGTTCAGGTTGAGAGTTTCAAACACCAGTGGGATCAGAGTCAGGTCAATGCTGAGTGCTTTTGAAAATCCCTCCCAAATCTACCCCTGTGATGGTAGAGCAATAGGTTCCATAATACAATGCACAAGCAAAGAACTCAATGACAGATAAAATAAACCCAACATTTTGGGACTTTTCCATTTTACAAAATCTGCCTCAGTTTGGAAACATAAAAAATAAATGACAATTTACATGATAAAGAAAAGTACTTTAATGAATTGCAAATAGACTATAAGTGACTAAAGAAAAAACGGTTAATGTGAACAAAGTACATAAAAATCCTGTGTGCATACACTGTTTATAAATCAAGTTCTCACCCAACACACTCCGAATAGACATCCAAAGGAACATATCAAATTATGCAAAAGGTCAGTGAATGTAAAATACTGTACAGACTGTTATGGTATCATTTTTAATCTCTCTCATCACCTAAAAACTTCAGGATGGAAATTATATTTGAATACATTGAAACTAATGAGAATTTTTGGATTATAATGCTGAAGTCAGGAGAATTTCTTATCCTAAATACTTAGCACTTGCTAGAAATTCTAACCAATTACCCAGGACATTTGGGGGAATTAACATTAATTGTTCATGATCTGTCCCTTTTAAAGAAAATGAAACAAAGCTTTAAAGTATTTGTAAAATTAATAAAATACTTAGCACTTTTCGTCCTCAAGGTGTTATGCAAACATTAAATCTTAAATGATATTTGCAGTTCCCCACTGAGGAAAGTGTTATTTCCATTTTACAGATGGCAAAACAGAGGTTAAGGCCAGCGCTTTCAAACTTAGAAGCCTGCAGAGAAGCTCCTGGGTAGAGATTTTTCAAAGCAATCTAGAAAATTTAAACACATATATTATATTCATTTTAATGCTTTAATTTTTAATCCTTTGGACTCCTTTTAAGATATCACCATCCATATTTAAGCACTGAAATCAATGGCTTGATTTTCAGAGGTGTTGAGTATTCATGTTTGTTCCAAGTGATTTTCCCAAGGAAACAAAGGGAGTCTGTGTTAGATGCAGGATTAGTGGTTAGGACTTTAGAGCTTCCTGCTTCCCAGTCTTGTGTTCATGCGACTGC
Organism: Emydura macquarii macquarii; assembly: GCF_026122565.2. Lineage (NCBI taxonomy): Eukaryota > Metazoa > Chordata > Testudines > Chelidae > Emydura > Emydura macquarii. The sequence continues at coordinate 9,981,217 of NW_027133643.1, read as the reverse complement.
ATGACATCTCTCTCCCTCTCTGTCCTGGCCTTCAATAGGGGGAAAAAAATGTGTTCTTAACTCAAGTTAGCTTGAGGTAAAATCCTAGTGAAAACCAGGCATTGTGTAGTATTCACACAAATCAGAAGGTTGAATTAAAGACTATTGGGGAGTATAGTCTTGAATTTGCCCTCTTAACTTGTTTGAAAACTATAAACTGCTCTGATCTCAGCAGATTTTTACCTCAAGTTAGCTAACTTGAATTAAGAACTCACCTTTTTTCCTACTGAAGACACAATTTTTGTGTTTTCAGTCCTTTAGGCACTCTCTCTTTCTGTCACAAGAGTGTTTTAACAGAAAAAGTAAAATCAGTTCTTTCCTTCCATCCTGTTCAGGTCTTACTGAACTCGCTGCCTTTCTTTTTGTTTGTTTCATCCACTTTGTGACATGTTGATTAGTTTAATGAAATATAAATTATAAAATCAGATGTTTCTCATAGCAACATGATGTGTCAGCCCTTGAGACACGACAAAATGAAAAGACATAGTTTCTCATAAACAATGGTGAAAAAGGACGAATTTTTGGTAACAAAGATGCTTGTAAAAAGTGAAATCCTCTAGAGGTACATCCAAAGACCATAACTTCCCTGCTTCTTGTGTATGGAGCAGAGATAGGCCCAAACCCCAATCCTGATTCAAATACCCTCAGTTGCAGGTGGCAAAATCATGTTGATCCAAATGTTGATACTTGGGTGTCTTCCTAGATGGGATGTTTCCCTCCTCCTTTGAATTCTATGAAATTTGGCAGTTCTGGTTTGTGTTTCCATGTGGATGGGTTGGGACCGCTGAATTTTGTTTTCTGAATGAACATAAAAATAGCTCAAAGTGAAACACTGTCAAAACCACTGAATTTCAACCTGTTAATTCACCACGGCACATGTGACAGAGTGCGGCCAACAAGGCCTCTACCAGCACTCTGATCACTGGATCACCAATTAAATTGCCCTGCAGTAAACTTGAAGTGCAAAACTATGCCTAAGTGATAAATTGGGGATGGACTGGAGAGAGCTATGAGGCTAATTAACCCATTAGCCCAGAAAGTAAAAAGGCCCAGGAGGGAAGTGCTGGGGAAAGACACAGACAGGCTTTTGAAAGTCAGAAGAGATCTCTCAGGGGGAAGATACCTCATCTTCCCTCTCCTTGGCTGAGTGAACGAAGAACCACATACTATTGTAAATGCAGAGCTGCACAAGTTTGTAAAGGTGGTGGGAAAGGACACTGTAAATAAATAGCACAAGGTGTTTAAGGAGAAGAAGGTCTCTATGCAGTCTGTGGCTAGAAAGAGATTGGAGCAGGATGGATGCCCTGTCACAGGATTCTTGAAAGTAGGCTCAATCTCACTCGGAACTGGACCCAGGTTGTCTTGAAAGACATGCAAACTTTTGGATGAAGGTTTGGATGAGCCCCAATCTACAAAACCAATAGTTTTCCAGTGCAATTAAAAACAGTTCCACCATGCAGTGAAAACATGATTGAACTGTGGCAGGGGACTGCTGCATTGTCCTGTTCTTTCAACACCATTGGGTTTACAGTTTACCCTAGACGGGACTTCTTAGTAGTGAATTTAAAAAACATGCTCTAGTCTGGCAGATTACTCACCTCTTGGGAATGCCCAGAATTTAGCTCCCCCTTAGAATTCTCCCAGTAAATTAAATTTATTAGTTGGCATATATTTTTAATGAGGTGTGTAGCAGCCTCTGCTGGTTCATATGTGCAGAGAAACTGCACTTCTCCCTGAGAGAGAGAAAGTGTGTGTGTGTGTGTGTGTGTAGCCATTAATTGTTTTTCCTCTGGGTGCATATGACTCCATTATTCCAAAGAGTTGACAATCCAAAAACAAAGTCAGCAGAGGAGAAGCCATGCATTACTCTATGGAAGAAAATCAGCATTATATCTTGCTACAATATAGGCTCCTGTCTGCAGTTTATCATTAAGAAAAATACTTTTTGATCAACAATTATTTTTTGTTTATTCTCAGTTTATTTTCTTGTTACTTTCTCACCCTTCAGGAGCGTGTGTGAATGTATGTGGTGTTTGGGGGTGGGGTGGGAGTGATATGGGGATTCAAACCAGCTTCCATTCATTTCATCATCCTTTTAGTACTAGCTATTAGAGATGGGCTCAAACTGTAAAATTTGGATCCAGATCTGGAGTTGGATTTTGAAAGAAGTAGCTTAAAAGTTAGAATCTAGAGTTTTGGTTCAGATCCATCCCCTTCTAATTAAATATTAGCAAAAACCTAACAAAGAAACAATTCAAAGTAGTTTCATGTGTTGATGGTATATTGTCACTTTGGTTCTGATACCTGGAGGTTTGCCTCAGGGGGAAAAAATACAGGCAGCTTCTGCAGCAACGAAGCAATAAAAAATAATCTTTTGTTGGGTCTTCCAGGTTATTGAAGTCAGATATATTGTTGCTGAATTTGGCCCCAAATGATCTGTTTCAATCCCACATTAGCATCTATATAACAACATTTAGCCCATACGGCTAACCACAAACATTTACTAATTTGTCTTCACAGCAACTACAACAACAGGAAGCCAGGGAGTGAGGAATAGAACTGTCTTGTTTAACACCACTATGTCAATGTCAGAGCCAGGAATAGAATTCAGAAGTTCCTGGGTTCCATTTCTGTGCTCAGATCTCTAGACCATGACTCTTAGGTAGAACTGATCAACACTGGAATATTCATCCACTGGAAGGTTTTGATATTTTGATATTTATTTTCATCTCAAAACAGGGCAAATAAACCTTTTAATGTTATGGAAAGTTGTGAAACAATACTATTTGGAAAAGTTGATACATTTTCTGCAATCAAAATGAAATGTTTATTCATTCACAAATCTAAATGCTTCATCTGGTTTGTCTCCACAGTAGTTATCACATTTCTTCAGTCTGTGGACCACTTCTTAAGATCGCCTATCCAAATTTCGCAATTCCAATTCCCCTGGGGCAATTGGAGTTTTCAATTATCTGGAACAGGACAATATTACAGCAACAAGATCGAAATAAATTCACTTTAATACATTGGGGATGACCGTTTAGTACATCACCATATTTTGTATCTGTACTGTTTATTTCCTTCCCCTGAGTGCAGGATTTTACATAGATTAATAATGAATATCCTCTCTCTGCTCAAACCCCTCACAGGGCAGTCTGCAGTTTGTTTCTGTCCTCCTGGGTATTTGCTACCTTCCGATTTTGTTTGGAGATTTTTGTTCAACCATTTAATCATGGTTGAATTTACAAAAAAGCAACTCCTGACAAAGAAAGATGTGAAGCAGCCAGAGATGGTCAAAATTATCTCTGAACACCCCTAAAAGGGATCTGCACTGAACTATAAGGAGCAAGAATAATCTCTGGTTGAAGAGGGATAAATGTTTCACGTTTGTGACTAACTGGAAGTGCCATAGACCACAGTTTAAGAACCACTGCTCGGGTATATGTATACATATTATACATAAAAAATTGCTTTAATTCCTGATATTCTGGAAAATCCTAACTGGTGAAAGGTAGTTCTTATAGGAGCAGTAAGTACTGTAAAACCTTCTGCGCCATTCTAACTAATCACCCCTCTGGCATGCTAAGCAAATGCAGGTTAATAGTGAATCTTCATAATTTTATTAATTAAATTAAGTGTATTATGCTTATAACTATTGTCAATTTTTCATCACTAGGTAATGGCTAGAGCTGGGTGAACTATTCATAATTCATAATGTCTCTGAAGAATGGAATCTTTTTTTGTTTATTCTTTGGGAATTCTCTAACAACAGACTTTTTGTTTGTTTGTTTGTTTTTTACAGATATTTGACATTTAAAATTAATTCACAGACACTCCATGCAGATGTATTTGAGCCTAAAAGTAATTCACTAACTATTCACTTTGGCTATACCTTTAAATGATTTGTTACTAGTTACTGTGAGGCTATATATACTTCTTTAAATCTGAGTGGGAGAGAGTCTGGGAAAGGGTTTAGATAGAAACTCTATAGAGAAGCCAAGAGAGAAAGACAGAGTAGCTCTAAGGATAACACTGTATTCCTTATTCTGATTAAGTTCCTAGTTCAGTGTTAAAAGAAAGCAACTCTTTAGATTCTTCTTACCATTGTCCTGAGTCATGATGCCAGAAGTTGACTCATCTTGACACACCATAGCTAAGAGGAAAAGAAAATGTAAAAATTCAACCCTCCACAAGACTTTGAGTTTGATCAGCTCACAGAAGGGCCTGGGCAGGACCATCACTTCACCAGAACCCAAACTGCAACATAGCAACGTAGAGGCCAGCCCATTAATTTAAACAACAGGGAGCAAAGCTGAAAATATTGATAAATAATTTTCCCGTGCAGGTGATTAGAATCACTCTGTGATCGTTCTTAAAATGTTTGATGGACATTTCAGTCCAAAAAAGGAAAGTGTAGACAAATGGGTGTGTTTTTACAAAAGGGATTAGAGGCCCAGAAAGCCTTTAAAAGAGCACCATATGAATAAGCAGAGAACTGTGACTTTGGTGTCCTTGAGAAAGGACACCAGAGAGATCATTTAGCAGTTAGAATTTTAAATAGGGAACTTCCAGTAAAATCACAGTTAATATCGGAGGTAACTTTGGAACAGGCAGAGCAACTGGCATGACAGTCAGGGCTAGTGAGAATTCAAGTCACCCAATAAGAAAGTGATGCAATGCAGAAGTATCAAAGAAAAAATTTCCACGTGCAAGAGAAACTCCATTAAAAGGGACTTTTAAAAGCACTGAATTCCTTGGGTAGAAATTTAGTAGGTGTGGCAGGGGAGAACATGGAACACATAAAGTCTGCTTAGTTAGTAGAAGTTGTGTAGAGAATTTTAAGAATAAGGGATTTGGAAGCACATCTGCTACCAAGGAATTGGGAGATTTATTTATTATTATTATTAATTATAGCATCTATGAGCACTAGTCATGGACCAGGACCTCAGTGTACTAGGTGCTGTAGAAACATAGAACAAAAAGACCTTACAACCAAAATATAAGACATGAGACCAAGATGGTTACAGATGGATGAGGGAGTCCTTGGAAACAATGAGACAATACTGGTCAAGTATTGAGTGGTGCCTGTTTTCTGAGATTTGTATCTTAAAGCCAGAATTCATGAATAGGGTTGGACTGTCAAGCTTAAGATTTGCAATGCTGATATATTTAAAACCGAATCTGGGCCAGAGGTGACTGATTTGTAATGAGAATTTTAAGGGGTTTATCCATAGCCTTAAGTTGGACACTTTCATTACCTGAATAATTCCAACACCCATACTAGCTACCAAGGCAAGGAGTATCACTTTGTCATCTTCACCATTAATGGAGCCAACATAAGTAACTTCCTTGACTTGCCCACAGCCATTAATATGGGGCTTATAGAATGAAGAGAGGAAGTCAGGACAGTGTTCAGTAAAAACGGCCTGCTTAAAGGAGAAATAGCTCAGACTGTAATGAAGGAAGGGACCATATCCTACACACTCACCATAGGCCAGGCCAGAAGGTTCCAATCCAGCTGCTTCCCAAAATAAAGAAAGAGTGGAGAGGAAAAGTGTAATAGAACAAATTAGTATGGACAGAGCTGTGCACACCATAGTGCCTATTATAGGGGGGAGGACACATCTGTGTCGACTGAAAGACATGCAGGGAAGCAGTAAGGAGGAAAAGCAAGGTATAAACTCTCCAATATGGAAGATATAATCTCCAGGTTAACTGATGCAACAATGTCCTCTTCAACAGATACAGCTAGTGGATGGCGGCAAGTTCCAGTCCATCCTGATGGTGCCAAGCTGACAACTTTTCCAATGTTGGAAGATATTGCCTTCCATTTGGTATCACAAGCACCCCCCCACCCCCCCCCCCCCATTTTTTTCAAAGGAATCTGAAGGAGATTCTGCAGTTCCTGGCAGGAGCAGATGTTTTTATGGGTGATGTTCTAATTTATGGGAAGTCAGAGAAAGAACATAATGTAAGGTTAAAACAAGTTCTGAAAGGAAATGAGGCTGCTGGACTCAGTTAAGTATAAATGTGTGCTATGACAATTCAACCACATTTCTCGGGGCACATAGTGTCAGGCACAAATCCTGAAGAGTCAAAGTTAGAGCTGAAATGCCACCATCTAAAAACGTATTGGAACTGATGCAATTTCTGTGTGACAAAGTTCTTGAGATAATTCCACCTAATCTGTTTTAAAAGGCCAAGATTTTTACAATCTTTTTTCAGTCTGGGATAAAACACAGGAGCATTGTTTGGGGGCTCTGTTGAAGAGTTCCCCAATACTGACTCATTGAAGTCTGCAGCCATTTCAGCAGAAGCCAGCAGCTATAGGCTTGGTTGAGTACTGGCATAGTTATATGAGTGCAAACTCCTAATGCGGACAAGGTAAATTCTATATTGCCACACAAAAAGGGTCATGGAGAATCCTCCTAGGCAGCCCACACAGTGATTAGAGCCTGATGTGCCTATGAGGAAGTGGAGGGAAGGAATAAATGTGTATAACATTTAGCCATACAGAAGTGCCAGGTATAAAGTTTTACCTTTACACACTGTTTGAAGTATTTGTCCACCAATATTCTGGATGTAATAGTTTAGTCAATTTCCCCCAAAATTGCGTGCATGGAACCTTTCATTTCTTAGTCTGAGTATACTGGTAGATCCAGATAATGTAAATGACTAAAAAAAAAAATCCAATTAAATGTATGATTGAATGTCAGCCTTTCTGATTGCAGCCTTCATTAAGAAACTGAAATATGAGGTATTTTGTTACCTAATATTGAATATAGTTAATTAAAAGGTAAAGATTACATTTTGGTTGAGTTAATTTGAAATAAAGAATCCATTTAAACAATACATTTCAGATTTTAGTTATAGCAATTAATAGACCAAACTGTGTACTTAAGATTTTATTATATTGATACTAAAATAATACCATTAGCAAACACATTGCAAATATATTACCTAATACACATAATATTATCACCTTGCTTTTTCATTATATAGTACAGCAATATAATATATAACCATATAGCATTTATAGTATTAAAAACACCCTAGTAAAATTATTATTCGTATTTATTATATGCTATATTGCTGTACGAACTAAAAAAGAAGGGTACTAATTAAAAAATCATGATTATGTAAATGTATATATATAGTGTACTGCTTCTTAATTTGTTTTGGTAAGAATTTATAAAAGTTAAGTAATTTTCTCTTTATCAGAAAATTTTAGTAACTTCTACTTTTACTATAATTTTTTTTAAGGATTATATTTCCTTGTTGGTTTCTTTTGTTTTTTCTCAGTAATCCTCACCTACCGAACTTTCACATTCTTGCCTGCAAAGCAAATACTAAAGAGATTTTCAGCAGTTGCCTGAGATATCAGTTTAAAAAGCCTCAGGGCTGTTTTAGAGGCCTTTTAAGAAAGCATGACATTCAATCAAAGCTCAGTGAGGAAAGTTTTAATGAATAAACTTGGTAAATTAGAAAGCACTGCAGCAGAGTGATTAACTCTCATTTGTGCATTAGTGTTAAAATTAATTAAAATGTTTAAGCCATAGGAGGCAGGTTACCTCCTCAAGACCTGGCTTTGCCCTCAGAGTCAGTCTGGATCCAGCAGTGATTCATCTTGCACAAGATGAGAGGGGGGTTAAAAGAAAAGAACAGTCAGGACAAATGTGTTTTCAATGGTGCTGAGCAGCGGGAAGACCACTGAGACTTCAGTTCAGTGCTACTGAAGTGTGACATAATAATACAGTATATACATTGTTGGGTATATTCTTTGGAAGGAATTTCACCCTCCCTTTCACAGAGATTTCATTTTGGCTCAACATGACAAAGCTAATTTCATTACCAGGATGAATACTGAATTGTGCTACCATCTAGAGCAGATTGTTAGAAATTAGCGCTATTTATTTGATTCAGATAAACAGTGATTGGTGAATCTAACCTTCTTTACCATGTACCATGAAGTATGTGATACAGCAATATACTTTTATATCAGTAGCCATTGCCATCTTTATTGATAGTCTTTCATTACATCAGTTAAATACATGAGAAGCTAACTAGTGTATTCAATAGATAGATAATAAAATATTTAGTTGAATACTCCACTGGCAATATATAGTCCTAGCAACAAGTTTTATAGAAAATCCTAAACATTCAATTTTTTAAAACTTAATTTCTTTTAAAAATCTCTTTAGATTAGTTTCTTTCAAGGACTAGGAGCTTGTATTTCTTCTTATAGAGACTCATTATGATGTGGCTGTTTAATAAGCTGTGCCTGTTTGGAATTATAAATGACGACCCATTTATAAAGGGAAAAGTCTTCTTTGACAGCAGAACAATATCATATGGGTGACAAATGGAAAAATGTGTCATATAGCAAAGCAGTTGTCTTCGCATGTTCACCAAGGGCCAATTATTAATTTTACATTGGTTAGAAATAAGGATTTTTGAGAAATTTCTCTGAAACAGCAAGTGTGAAAAATCTCTGCTCAGTGAAAATTACCATTATTCGCTGTAGATCTATATTTGTAACTTTAAAAACGGGCAGTCTTTCCTATTTTTTTCCCCCTCTATAGATTTCTTGTCAAGAAGGGTGTCAGAGGTCAATGTCAGAATGCCCCTTTGGCACCCATTAACTAAAACCAGCAAACTTGTTCACTATTGATCCACAATGTCTAAATATCTATTATGTTGGATATAAAAGGTAGTTTTCACACCTTTCTAAAACAGATAATTCATAAAGGCCAAAGGGTCAGGTCTTGTGATATATTATTGTTTCACTGTGTCAGTGACTACAAATGTAGAGGGAGAAGGGGACAGACAAAGTGTCACTGAACTCTTGAAGGAGAAAGTTTGGTGTCTTCTGAACACATTAATAGCTTCTCATTCATATAATGCAACACATTAATGATATTTGCTTGTGTTTTGACTCTTCATTATGCTAACAGAGTAGCAGGACCCACAGTACATTATAGTTAGTACTTGTTCAGGTGAATCTGAATTCTGTTGAAATCAAGTCTAAAACACTAAAATGTGTTCCTGTGGCAGTTTACTATGCCTTAGTTCAGATTGCTCCAGCTAGAGCATTTTGCATCATGACTGTAACACATCATAAAGGTCCAGTCTGCCAGGGGTCTGTATGTGATACTCCCTTGGGCTATCATAGGAGCTGTGCGCAAAGGGGAAGAATTTCAGCTGGCATAAAATGCCATAGCTCTATTTAAAGTCAGGGAATAAGTAATAAACTGAAGTCAGTGGACCTATGACAATTTACACCAGTTGAGGATCTGCCCTAATGCGGTTGCAGGTTGGATCCACAGTGCAAAAATCATGTTTTCTGAACAGAAGCTAGTGTGATCCCGGATTCATGATTTTGCTAGGTCTTACAAACCCACCATGTTTACCTGAAGTTCTTTTATTCTTCACAGTACTTAACCATTGACACTACTAACTTGTTACTTGTTCTTTTGCTAATGTTTATTATCTAACTAGAAGCACAGTGTGGAAATAGGGTCTGATGAAGGCTGAGTACCCTCCAATCCCATAGACCTTTAGTGGAGCTGGGGCTATTCCCAGCTCCCAGGAGGCGTTAATTATGTTGCAGGATCGGCCCCATAATAAGTGAACCTTTCTTACAAGTTGGCTGGTATTGTATTCCTTTAATGCAGCCTTCTAGTGAGCCCAAACAGATGGTTCATATTCTTCTAGACTACATTTCTGAAGAAAGTAAATTGAGATGAACCATGCTAAGATGAGATAGTTAAAATGACAGGCTCTATACGTTTCAATGCATCCTTATAGCTCTGAACACTAAAATGCAACTGAACATTGGCATAAGGGAAACAAAAGAGAATCAGATAACTAGTTCTTATAGAAAAAAAAAGCCATTTCTGGCTCGGCCACTACACCATGGAAATCCACACAGTATGGTTTTAAAGCTCTCCCTTAAAAAAAAAACAACGGTAGTTTCTTTTTATGACTGGTCATGGTTACACATCACTGCCTGCTATATGACACAGAGTTTGCAGAGTTTCTGAGGCAAACAATAAACCACCAGCTTTATTTCTGTTTACAAATGTTACCTGAGGGAAATGTGCCTATACCTGTTGGATAAATTACAAATCATCAACACTAAATATGACCTGCAACTGCAACAGAGTAAAAAACGCAGGGCTGCCTACAGTTACTCAGCCTTAGAGATTAGAAAACCCGACCAGTTCAACAGTTTGCTGTTTTAATTAATTTAATTAATTAAATAATTACATTTTAACATTTAAATACAAGCTGCCTGCATATTATTTGCCTGAATTTGTATTTGACAGCAGATCCCAGTGCATTTGTAACACAACAAGATTTGTATTTGTGCTTAGTAGAATTCGAAGGAGTCATTTTGTTTTTTAAGTGAAACATTATGAGTGTTGGACTCAAATCAGAACAAACACTGAACTTCTGATTTGGGGTGCTCCCAGCTTTTGGTGCTTTTCAGATCCAGGTTGTTATTTCAGCCATTTATAAAGATAAGTGATGAGAGGTTTTTTCCCTTCCCATCACCAATCATAATAAGAACACAGGCCCAATTTATGTTACCTCTAAACTATCTGATCAGGGATCCTGACCACAAAAGGTTCATCTTAAACTGGTTACAAGACACTTAAAATCTGTTGTGTGGAAGCATCCTTACCCTCCTGTAACCAGGTCACATAACTGAGCTGCACACTTCCAGACCTTAGTTTAGATGCTGGGACACTGTTAATGTTACGGGTGTTGTAACTGGGTCCAGGGACAACTGGGTTGTAACTGGATCCCCGACTCCAATATAACTGTAACATAGATGGACCAAAATTAAAGGCTACTTTTTCTAGTGTATAGCTATCAGCAATAATGAGCTGCTTAATATGTACCAGAAATAATAATATTGTTAATAATAATGTCAAAGTGACACATTATTAGCCTCTGTGGATGCCTCTATTCCTCCTAATAATTTTTATTTTTATTTAATGTTTGGAGATGCTGTAAAAAGTGACTAGTGTTTCAAAATGTGACCTCTGTGGGGTTTAAAACCTACTGAATCAGATGACATATGAAAGTGGTCCATGTAATGTATGACTTAAAGCTATGTTTTTAAAACTTTAATAGAAAATGTCTGATTCTTTAGATGACTATTTCTTAAAGTACAATAGACTGAGGAATGTGCTTCAGATGTTCTCTTTATTTCCAAAAAGGAGCTCTAGTGGGAGCACACACTGTGTTTTCCCTTCAGCATGCCTCCAAACTGACCTGAAGGAATCAGCGTCTATTAATAATACATCGTATTTCTGTAGCAGCTTCCCTCAGAGGATCTCAAAGCCCAGTACAGCCCAGGCCTGATCCTAAGTAGCTCTGAGTGCCCCAGCACTCACTGAAATCAAGTCTTGCAGGATCAGTCCTCAGTGAATTAAACCTTACAACACCAGATGGGGCAGGTAACTATTGTGTCCATTTCATAGACAGGAAAAACTGAAGCACACAGACTTACCCAAAGCCCCCTAGTACATCTGAAGTACAGCAGAAATAGAATCCGGGTATCCTGATTCCTTGGCCCGTATTTTAATACCATCCACACTTCCTAGTAGTAAATTACTTCTACTGTAACTACTGCATTTGGTTCACATTACTTCTATGCTACCTGCTTTTTCCAAAGTGAATCCCATCGCTCCCCAATGATCATACTGGATTATTAGTACTTGTTTCTCTGATACTCTCCTTTAAAAGAAAAATGACACATTATTCTAAAGTAGGGGTCTACTGTGGATAATAGGGAAACTTGTGTGATTAAGAAGAATAACATTAGCATACAACAGCTTTCATCCAAGCACTTCAGAGCATTTTACAGTGGTGGGTAAATATCATCATCCCCCGTATTACACACAGGGAAACTCAGGTGCGGAAAAGTTAAGAGACTGAGCCAAGGTGACACAGCAAGTGTGTGGCAGATCTGGGAAGAAAAGGCATAGCTCCTGACTCCAAACCTTCTGCTGCCTTGCTTACAGTAATTGTTTTTATTCCCCAGGCTCTCCTTCCCCACAGTAAGAAGGTGCTATAGAACAGACAGTCACTCACCTGAAAGAAAGAAAGGTATAGCCAAGCAACTGCCCGTAACAAAATGGCCACTTTAGGGCTGCATCTGCTTGGCTCTGCCAAATTTAAAGAACCAGACCATGAAAAGCAGGCTGGGGAAGAAGTTCCTATAAGAGGGCAACTTACCCTGGGGAGAGTTAATAAAGATCAGGGCTTTATTACAGAAGGTGTTTCTATAGAAAGGGGCTGCTTTGGTGGCATGCCTATTATCACAATAGTACCCAGACCGTTTTCAGGTGTGACATGTAACAGTGCCGATGGTGGGACGTGGCAGTTCTGTGAGTCGGTGTGTGACAGGAGGCAATGCAAGCTGCTCAGGGCAGCCCAGCTTCCTATCACAGTGCAAAGTTCCACGTGTGAGACCTAGAAAACATCATTTTCTGAATTAAAGAAATATCGTTTTAATGATTCCACCAGGGCCTTCCTCCCTGTGGATGGATGAAGGTCAGGGATTTGTTAGCGGAATCCCTTAGGGCCCAATCCTTCAAGTCAAACTCAGGCAAAAATCACTATTTACTTTTGTGTTCATTTGGCCTGAGTAGCCACTATAGCGGCAAGCCTTGTGGGAGTAATTTTGAGTTCACTTACTAAGCACGCCTTTTTACTGTGGACTGGCAATTATTATTCCAAACCACTACTGTTTCTGTTCCCAACTCTGCCACTGACTCATCTGATGATCTTGAGCAAGTCACTTTACGTCTCTGTGCTTCATTTCTGAAATATGGATAATGATACCTACCTACCTTTTTATAGAACTTTTGAATGATCTGATGAAAAATGCTATGTAAGTGCGCAACATTTATTGTAATTAATTAATTTATTAATTATTATATTATATTATATTATATACTACTACTACTCCTGATCTCAATTGCACTTCTAACAAAGCATTTATCTCCTTTCTACTCCGGACCCTTCCTCATGCATTTGCCCTCTGTAAAGTGCACATTTCAATAAGCAACCCAACTCTCAATTTTTCTGAGAGATTTGCCCTGCAGATTCTGATCATGGAAGGGACCCATACACAGTTCATATCTGTTCCTGAGCAGCAGTGGGGCAGTCAGATGTCTCTATGGCACCATTTCACACCCACCTATCCTGCAACTCTGAAGAAGGCCCTTGTGCCTGTGGTGAGGGGGCAGGAGAGAAAAGATAAAACAAGGATGGGGGATGGGTGCTTTACACACACACACACACACAGAGATCCCAGTGGGGAATCCACACAAAAGGTTAATGCAGCCCCAGGCTGTAATTAGCCATTTGCACAATCCCTTTCGTGCTGTGGAATCTCCATGCATGAGGGTTTCCAGGAGCAATGAACCCTTCCCCTCTCCCCGCAAAGCCACACTGCAAGGGATCTGGAGAGGAAGCAAGGCTGGGTCTTGACAGCAAAGTGGATGAACTGGGCTTTCACCCAGATGTCTTTGTGGCTCCAGCAGATCCCTTGAGGGTGCACAGAGGTTGGGAGTAGAAAACCTTACCACACAGGTAGATGAAGTCACAGAAAATTCAGTGTCATGCGCATAGCTACCACCCATGATTTTTTTTTTTTTTATGGGCGGTAACAATGCTTTCCTCAACTCACCTTTGTTTGAGAATTCATTATCAGCACAGTTCGGGGACAGCAAGTTTGCCTGTGAGTCAGATTTGTCATTGTCATGATGGAGAGAGATTTTTCATTGCCTTAATTAGCTCAAACAGGTGATGTTCATCTCAATTCAAATTTTAAAATACTTACTCTAAATATTGCTGTAGTAATAGTTGCCCAGTGTCTAAATATAGAAACGTGATGTCATCCATCCATCATACTTGCCATTTGCAAGAAAGCACGAAAAAAGTAAACTGTAGTGAACAACCCTGCGCTTGCCAGGATAATTAACCCACAGGACTTTTCCCTCTACAACATCTGCAGCCCTCTGATTCATTTGCAGGCACTCGTATGTAGAGATTTCACAATGATCACCAGGGGCCTAATCCTGCTCCCACTGAAGTCAGTGAGACTTTTGGGTTTTATCAGATAAACTCTTGAAACTCAAATAAAATATTGCCTTTAATAAATCTGACCCTTTCAGCCATCTCTATAACAGGTATGCCACCGTTATCAAATTGTATTCACAGTATAAAGAGGGTGCTAGTTAATATAGAATCATAGGACTGGAAGGGCCCTTGAGAGGTCATCTAGTCCAGTCTCCTGCACTTGTGGCAGGGCTATGTATTATCTAGACCATCCCTGACAGGTGTTTGTCTAACCTGCTCTTTAAAATATCCAATGATGGATATTCCATAACCTCCCTAGGCAATTTATTTCAGTGCTTAATTATCCTAACAGTTAGGAAGTGTTTCCTAATGTCCTGCCTAAACCAGCCTTGCTGCAATTCAAGCCCATTGCTTCTTGTCCTATTCTCTGAGGTTAATGAGAACAATTTTTCTCCCTCCTCCTTGTAACAACCTTTTATGTACTTGAAAACTCTTATCATGTCCCCTCTCAGTCTTCTCTTTTCCAGGCTAAACAAACCCAATTTTTTCAATCTTCCCTCAGAGGTCATGTTTTCTACACCTTTAATCATTTTTGTTGCTCTTCTCTGAACATTCCCAATTTGTCCACCTTTCCTAAAATGGGGCACCCAGATCTGGACACAATACTCCAGTTGAGGCCTAATCATTGTGGTGTAGAACGGAAGAATTACTTTTCATGTCTTGTTTACAACACTGCTAATACATCTCAGAATGATGTTTGCTTTTTTTTTTTTTTTTGTTTTTTTTTTCCTTTTTTTTATTCTAACAGTGTTACACTGTTGACTCATATTTAGGTTGTGATCTATTATGACCCCCAGATCCCTTTCCACAATACTCCTTCCTCAGCAGTCATTTCCCATTTTGTATGTGTGCAACTGATTGTTCCTTCCTAAGTGGAGTGTTTTGCACTTGTCCTTATTGAATTTCATCCTATTTACTTCAGACCATTTCTCCAGTTTGTCAGATCATTTTGAATTTTAATCCTAACCTCCAAAGCACTTGCAACCCCTCCCATCTTGGTATTGTCTGCAAACTTTATAAGTGTACTCTCTATGCCTAATATGATCAGTAATCTACCCATACACAAAGTAGAAGAGCACCAAACTTCCTTCAATTAATTTGTTTTAGCTATTTCATGCTGGTAGTCTAACCACACAGTGTTTACACAAAGCTTGAGAAGACTGAGAGAATCCATTGCATCATTGCATAGTTCTAGATTATGTTCTGTTAGTGCTAAGTGGAATGACATTGGACTGATAAACTGTGATAACATTTTCAAAAGGCAAATCCCACAGTATATTGAAACCTCATGGGATTGTGTGTAGGTGTTGTCAACTCCACTGCAGGAATAAATGTGAACTCCCACCACTGGGATCTGTAACAATTTGTAATGCAACAATTAACAGAAATATTGACACAAGTATGCACTCAGCAGGGAGCTGGTAACTCATAGTTCACTAGAGTGACTATAATACAACATATACAGTATCACATCAATTCTTAATGCAGTCTGGTTTCCTATATGAGCTATTACTAATACATGTGAGTAATGTATACAGGTCGGTGGCTATTTGTATGTTTTACGGTAGGAAATTCAACTTTCCTTTCAGATCAGGTTTTTGATTACACTGTGGGAAAGTATGTTGTAAAAATGCATATTTTTGAATATGAAATACCCATCAAATTGTATTATCACCATTGCCAATTTCACAACTGGCAAACTGCACTAAACATAAATCTGCAAAATTATAATTAGAAAAACATTTTGTAAACTATTCTCTTGGGGATTTTGAGGTTAGTGGCGTTATAAATGTAGTTTTTATAGCCTGCATGATTTTCAGCCGCACAAAAAAACATCAGTTTCCTACTACTTTCATCTTGTTCTCCATATCTACTAAAGTAAATAAGATGTCCACTCAGATAATGGAAGCCCCAGTAGCACTCTGTTAGTGCCTTTTCATGCCAATTAAACACATTTTATACAGTCATAGTAGATGCATCAATGACTGCATACTAGACTCCAATAGAGCTCAACCAAA
>NW_027133643.1:9902500-9960000 GCF_026122565.2 Emydura macquarii macquarii | reverse complement strand
GTCAGTAATCTTGCAAGATCAGGTCCTATGCAGAGGCAACCTGTATTGACAGTATGTTGCAACTCTGCACTCAGACTGCAAATGCAGAATAGCTATTTTTAGTTATATTGCATCATAGTTATGAGCATTCGGAACACCTCACCTATCGAATTTGACATTCACAACTGGAAATTCTTTATACTAGGAAGAGGTCGCTCTTTTATGCCTTCCTAAAAAAAATCGTACAGATATGAAACTATTAAAGGTGGTCTTTTGCTCCCATCACATCCATTGTTTGGGATGCCTGAAGTAACACCATTCACTTGTTTCTACTGAAAAACCAAACATTTTAAATTAAAAAAGAAAAAATAATCAAGTTGCTCACTTTAAACATGTTTCAAAACTGAGAAAATAAATTTTTCTCCAGTGAACCTATCTTATCCTTTAAATGTTTTCAAAACAATTCACAAAAAACTTTTTTTTGTATTAGTTCCACAGGGGTTAGTCCCTGTTAGTCTGTTTTCAGCAAAACAGCAAGAGTTCTACCTGACAAAGTGGGTTCCTGCCCATGAAAGCTTATACCCAAATAAATTTGTTAGTCTTTAAAGTGCCACAGAACTCTTGTTATTTTTATTAGTATTTTTCTGCACAAAAGAAACTATTTCAAAGCTATTCTATTTATGTCCCACACATTACTGGAATTGCCTTGAATTGAATAGCAGAGCAAGTTCTTTATTTATCTAATTAACTCTCTGTACAGCAGGGGCATAGGTAATGTTAAGCCAGAATTCCAGC
Organism: Emydura macquarii macquarii; assembly: GCF_026122565.2. NCBI lineage: Eukaryota > Metazoa > Chordata > Testudines > Chelidae > Emydura > Emydura macquarii. Next base: position 9,959,226 of record NW_027133643.1, on the reverse strand, counting down.
AACTTTATGTACGCAATTTCTTAATTTAAATTTATGTGCAGATTTGCTTTGTCTGACTTCAGAAAACTATTTGTTTTACAAACCACATGTCACCTTTTTGATTTTTTGGCATTGCAATACCTCTTCTCACCCACTTCACCCCAAGAGCGTAATTGAGAGGTGTCAAGCTGAATGTAGGGGTATATTGAATCACCCAATAAATGCATGGGATTTCTCAGATTTTCCACAGGGGGAATCCCATGCAAACAAATGTCAGCCTGCATCAGATCCAGATATAAGTGGCATATAGTAGCTTTTATGCTTTTGATCTCAAAGTGAGCATGGATATTGTTAATGATGATCATTCTCCTATAAATTATGATATGTCAAGGACACCCAAACTTGTATATTGCCCATGGCTCCTCTTTGTGCTTTTAGTATTAAATGCTCTATAGATCCTCCTGTTTGCAGTAATTGAATTAGTCCATTTGGCCAGTTGTACAAAACTGTTTAAGATGTTTGCCCTGCCTTTGCCCTATCCAAAACAGATGAATGAAAACAAAATGTCTCAGTGAAAAATGTGAGCATACAGACCTGCTTACAGTATGTCAAACCAGTAGCAACACCTGCAGCTCTTCTACTTTGTGCTGTGATTGGCTGTGTTGGCACTTAAAAGCTACAGTAAATCGGGCTAGACTAGGTCAGTTCCTGGATGGGAGAAATGTCTGAGTGCTGCAAGAAGTGGTGGTGGAGATTTAGTAGGTATTTCCTCTTGGTCACTATTAAAGCAGTGGCACTCCCTGGTGCTGGGGTGCAATCCACAGATTGAGACACAATGCCAGATTCTTTGCTGCAGCCCAGATGTACTCAGCGCAGCACAAGAGGGGCAAGAGCAAAGCCAGCTCTCTGATACTCTGCCTGTCTTGGCCCTGCCCAAAAGGGACTTCCTGTCAGCTGAGAATAGCCAAAGCATAGCAGCACTCCAGCCACACTTCTTCCTGCCCTAGGCCTGTCCCCAACACAGGAGGAATTCTCAGCTGGCCAGATACACCCAGATTCCAGCCAATAAAATCATGATCCTGAGCATAAATGGTTATTAAAGATCTATTGAACATTTTGTAACAGGAAAGGTGTTAACTTACCTGGATGGCCTATCCATGTGCACATTTGGGTTACCCTGTATTGTCAGTCAGGTAGGGTATTCTTCACTTTGCTAAACTGCTGTGCTGACTGCTGGGAAGCAGCTCTGTGTTTCAGCCCAGAGATGGCTGCATTCTGTTAGTGGATGAAATAGACTGAACTAAATTATTAGACTAAATCAGGTCAGTAGTTTGTGAAATGTTTTTCAATCCTTCAAGATATTAGTAGGTGCCAATTACAACTTATTTATTTATTTCACAGTTAACATAAATGCAAGTGTCTGCAGAAAAGGTGGGAAAACAAAAATGGGTCTTTAGTGAGCAATATGCCTGGACTAAAATTTGGAAAGAGGTAGTGAAGCGAAAAAACAACCGTGTAAGCTGTTAGCAGCAATAGAACCACAACTGCAAATCACTGTACAACCATTGGCCAGGTTCTGAGCCCCGCTACACCAGCATAAATCAGGAGTATCTCCAGGGAAGTCAGTGGAATTCCGCTAGTCAGACTCAGCCCCTCAGAGTCTAATGTTATGTCTACACTGGAGCTGGAAGGGCAGTGCTTAATTTGTTCAGGGCTTGCCAGGGCTGAGCCCCTGCACCTCCAGGCTATTGCTACACCATTTATGAAAGTAAAAATTGCTTGAGCCCCGGCACTTAATTGCTTAGCCCAGGCACCTCTTTCATTATGAATTAAGCATGGTGGAAGGGTAATTTCCAGCTCCGGGAGACATACCCATGCTAGCTTGATTGAGCTAGTATGCTAAAAATAGAAGTGCAGCCACAGCGGCATGAACAGCGAAGGGGGCTAGCCACCGTGAGTACAATCCTGTCCGAGGCCTTAGGTGTGTACTTGAAGTTGCTAGCCCCTCCTGCTGCCATGGCAGCTCTTGTATTTTTAGTGCACTAGCTCAGAGCTAATGCTGCTCTGTCCCCTCCAAATGGAAATGACACCTTCCAGCTCCAGTGTAGACATACGCTAGGTTAAGAGGGCTGAAAGTTTGATTCAGTGAGGAATTTAAGCACAGACCTAACTTTAGGCATATGCTTACACCTATTCAGGAAAGCACTAAAGGACATGCTTAACTCTCACTGAATTCCAATAAGATTTAAGCACATACATAGGTGCTTTGCTGATAGGGATGGATTTGAAAAAAAGCATGGGCTCAAGTGCTTTGCTAAATCAGAGGCTGGCTGAAGAATTATGAGGACACAACCACTGAACATGTCACACAGCAAAACATCCAACTGCTTTTGCGTCATGCTAATTCCCTCAAGGTCTACTCAGTGAAAAGTTAGGCATCATTTCTTCTTCCAGGAAGATATTCTTTAAAAGCTGTTTTCCACATGCTGTATGCAAATATTAGTTTATATTTTCAGCTCAGCAGTTCAGCTCAAATGCACAATATCATTCCATACACAGGCACACCCCAAAAGTTATTTTAATAGTTATTTACTGAATGGATATTGATTTAAATAGTCTTTAGTCTATAAAAGGTGAGGATAGAAAAATCATCTACAGTTGGTTTCTCTATGAAATAAATACAAAGAATTATATGTACATATCAATACTTATTAAACCGATATAAATGAGCTTCTGAGTATGATTCGTTTTATAATCTTTAAGCATCCAGCCCCTCTGTTATTCAGCTCATAGGTTTTGAAACGTATTACGCAGCCACATACCACTCGCTTTTGGACCAACTATTACAGGGCACCGCCTGTTCCCTGTGCCCAGCATAGTGGCTGGTCTGTGTGCTGGAGATCTCCAGGGGAGGAGATTGCTGCTTCACAGACACTCTTCATATCTCAGGGCTGGAGTACCATCAATATGACAGAGGGGTTAATGGCTGGTGGATCCACTGGCCCCACGCTCTGCTCCCTCCCATGCTGTAGACATGCAGCTCATTCCAGCAAAAGTACAGGTTTCTGCCTGGAAGATGCAAGTCATGCAAAGCTGAGTTCATTGAAAGTCTGATGCAAGGAACATGCAGGCATCATGCTTAGTTAAGAAGACTCTTACATATTCCATACATGACCCCTTGCATCATACACCATGTTATCCTTGCACTTTTTCCAGCATTAGAGGAAGGCCTGAAGAGCCTGGCTCCAGGAGATGTGCATCTCCCGTACAGGCTGCTGAAATCCTTCACACACAACCCTCTGCAGAATAAAACAACACAAGTGCTGCTGCAGGCTGGACCTGGCCCTACCCTAGCAGGAGGAAGGGGCAGCATTTGGTTCTATCAGAATGGATAAAAAGGGCATTGTCATATTTTATTATACCCAGTTTATTCATTAGAGATAAGCCAAATCTGGAACCATTTATCCAATTTACCCCCTGCCTTCTGGACATTGGATTTCAGATAGAATGGGACCCAGATTCAGGCCAGGCCTGGGTTTGGTTGTGCTAAATAAAATCCTGAGCTTGGAGGATTCACCAAACAATCATATTATTAATTGTTTATATTAAGTTGTATTGCAGCAGGGCACAGAGCTTATATTTATCATTTGCACCCAGAAGCTCCAATCACAATTGGGGCCCTGCTGTGCAAGGAGCTGTACAAACAAATAAGAAGACACTCCCAATTCTGCCCATCCTGCCTGATACAGGATACATACAAATGGGACGCAATCTTGCAGTCCTTTCACTAGCAAAACTCATGCCAATCTCAACAGGAGTTATGGACAGATAGGGAGGGGAAAGGCAGTGCTTAATTTGTAATGAAAGAGGTGCTGGGGCTCAAGCAATTTTTTTACTTTCATGACGTGGTAAGCCCAGAGGTGCCAGGGCTACGAACTGCCAAGCCTAGAGGCACTGGACCTCATCCCTGGCAAACCCTGGCACAAATTAAGCACTGAGGAAAGGGAAGCATAATAGTGTCAGTGACTGTTGAATGTCAGGCCTCGAAGATACCATCCCACGTCTCATGAGGGGTTCCAGCATTAAATTCTGCCTGTGGGCGTCACTTCTTATTATTCCTTAGGAGTTGAGCATTTATGCAGTTGCCAAAGGAATAAACCTACCACTCGGCAGTGCTAGACTGATACATTTTTACCAGATGTCTGCAGAATTAAGTGAGCTGGATCCAGTGAATAGGTTATGCACAAGGAACATACAAGCTAGCTGAGAGGATAGAATACATTTCCTCCAGCCCAGAGGTAGCATGCAACCTCCAGGCTGGATTAGCAACTGCCATGTTTCCAATTTCCATGACTTTACCATAGTCTAGCAATTTCTATGGCTATTTTGGTGTCTTTCTCAGACACGCAGCGCCTGGAGTCATCTGAATCCTTGAGAATCTCCTCGTTCATTTTAACACAAAAAAATTGGCTAAACCTCATGGTGGAGAAAAGCTTGAAAATGTGACCTGTATGTACCCTAAAGCCTTAGAAACCAGAATGCAAAGAAAAACCCCAAAATATTAATTATTATTATTATTTATTATTATTATAAGTCTCATGATTTTTAAACCAATCCCATGACCCATGGTTTAAATGTTTGGGATTGGTATAGCCTTCGTGTACTCTCTGACTACACTTCCCCAGTCCATTCACACACCCCACTCCCAGTCCTCTGCAAACAATCATGGTGGGGCACTGGTCTGTGGCTGTGGAATGGCTCAGTGCGGGATGGGCATGCCCTGCTCATCCCATTCACAGCACTAAGGCAGCATTTCCTCTGGGTTCCAGGCCTTGTGGACCCACAGAAGAGGGGCCAGGATTTTGCCTTTTGACAGTCTGTTGTTATGAATGGTGTAGCTATTGCACCAAAACCAGATCTACTTACTCAGTTCTGCATTTACTCACTGAATGAGTTTCAACTGAAAAAAGCGCTCGAGGTGGTGAACTACCGACAATAGCTTAACACATTGCTAATGGCGGCAGCATATTTTACCACTGTTGCCTCTTTATCTCTTAACTGAGGTGGTAGAGCTCTTCTCTGAGCCCCTGTCAACGCCACCAGAGTAGATACGCGTCTCTCCTCAATTGTCTTCTGCCCTAACTTAGTGTATTCTACAGGGAGTATTTTAAAGAGGTTCCTATATGTGAACTGGGTCAGTCTGGAATAATGAGAATATGTGAATAGTATTGACAAGTGAAAACAAGAAGTACCAGATTCCCATTTATGGAGAAGAACGCGTTGTTAAGAGGCACCCAGCATGCTAAGGATATGTATGTACTGGGCTAAGAAGAGGAGTACATGAGGTCAGGAGTACATGCTGAATAGAACGTTAATGGGACCAGATGTTCATATCTTATTCCTTCTGTAATCACCCACCAGAAGGCAATGCAATACTCTTGGTTCCGCCTGTTCTTCTTGAAAACCTTTCCTTCTACTGCATTTTGTTTTTAAATTCTAAAGATAATTAGCTTGCATTTACAGAGATGAAGAGAGATCAGGAGATTGTTATTGGACATAGGGGCTTCCCTTCTCTGGTCTGAATGAGTCCCTGATGAGTAAAGAGTGAAGAAATGTAGTCACCATATGATGGCCTGCATGAAGTGTGCCTCGTTCCTAATGTGCTGGAATCCACATCACCAGAAAAGCGTCATCGCCGCTAGTGTTGTTTTTGACACTTCTTACTGGCAGTTTCAGTGGAGGCCAAGGAATGAAGGCACGTAGAAGCTGGGTCCCTCCAAGTCAAGGGTGAGACACGCTGGCAAGGCAGGGTGGGAGTTTATATTGCCACTGCCTGGGCTGTTCCTGTCTAGTGAATGGATAATCTGAAGAGGTTATATTAGCTATTATTATTATATATTATATAACTATATATTATAGTTACGTGGCCACTTTTAGATCACAACATAAGATGCATTGCTGCTCAACCTTCCTGCTAACTCCAGGCTTTGGAGTGGCTTAGCATTGAGTTTATTGGCTGGTGTTGACCATCTCTAGTTGTTCTAGAGTGGTCAGATAGGTGGCTGCTGGGGGTCACAATGAATGTGTTCCCCGCTTTAGGGGAATAAATAATCAAGCGTTGTTTTAAACTTTTCATCCACATACAGAGAGTCCAGGTGCCAGGAGGCTAAGCACCTTCTCAGTGTGTACAACAACAAGCAGTATTTCAATTATTTAGACTTGTAAAATGTTACAATCGATAATCTCTCAGTGCATGCACAAAACTGAGGACAATAATTAAACCAAGAGGTCAAGTTTTTCCTAAATTAGGCTTCTGAATCCATATTTAAACAGTTAAATAAATGGCCTGATGTTCAACGAGTGCTAACCACTTTGACCCTCACAATAAAGTCAATGAGAGCGGCAGGCACTCAGTGCCTTTGAAAATTAGGCCAATTGTTTAGGTGTCTAAATGTGGATTTAGAAGCCTGGATTTAACCATCCATTTTTTAAAAATCTTGACCAAAATGTACAAATTGGCACAATTCCAACAAAAATCTCCAACCAAGCCCCAAAATATCCACTCCAAAACACACAACACCCACTGGAGAACACTACTGAAGCAGATGGGCTTTGCGACGGGACCTGGACCTGAATTTGTGGCCTGGTGAACAAATGAGAATGTGAGCTTCAAAATCAAGGAACCCTCAGTGAGAAAAGCCTGTCCACAGTCCCCTCTCATTAACCCTGTTATCTCCAGCAACTCCGACTAATAATAAAGAACTAAAACATATAATACACTGTGCCTTCTTTTGTGATTAGGTAAGTGTGTCTTGTGGAACTGCTAATGATAATATCTCATGACTAACGAATTGCACAGTAGCTTCCTAAATTTTGTGGGCTAGTGAGAGTGCTACATCACCACCACATACCCTACCACAATTAAAAGTATGCTACACTTTACAAGCCCTTTTTAAAAGCTGGCTCTGTGGATTTAGGCACACAAGTTAAATACAAAGAGGAAAAGTATTTGACTGAACTGGGTAAAGTGTTCCTCTTGCAACGTTCTACAAAAGTACTTTGCTTTTTTTTTTTTTTTTTTTTAAATCTAATGAATTTAAAATTAGCATGGAAATGGTCTGAATATTGTTTTTAGGCACAAAGCCATATCTATATTCCTGAATCCCAATGCAACAGGAAAAATACCATTACCACAGGACACAATATAAAAAGGGGATTCAATTTTAAAAATGCTCATGGCAATGAAAAAATATAACTTCAAATATGAACCAATTCATTGAGGCCTTAACATTCATTTGTCGCAAACAGAGGGGCAGCAGAACCTAACGCAAGAGCCAATTGGTGTGTGTCAGGCAGGGAAAGGTCAAGTGATGGCCGTGTGTGTGTGCTACTTCTAGACTTTGTTAAAATGATGGTATTAAACAGAAGTTACATCTGAGGTCAAGTGACCGCAATAACAGGGGACACAGCAAGCCCTCAAATCATTCCCAGTGATGAAAATGACATGGAACTGACATAATATGTGAGGTGAGATGAAACTGAAATCCTTAGCACCTGAACATTTCACCTACTGATGGGTAACCTGACCCTAACCAATCTTATAATCATATCCATGTCAAGGGGGAAGCTGCATTTCCAGGAGCAGAAAGCAGAGTCACTGTTTTTTATTTTTTTTTGGCTCTGGCTCTGCTTCTGGAATGATGTTGTTAAAAGTTTCAATACTCCGCTTTAAATCTTTCAAATCTATGTCTTGTTTGAAAAATCAGCTCCCACCTCTATCCACAGAGTCTTCTTTTACCTGTATTTTGATTTGCTCTAGCTAGTTTCTATGAAATATTTAGGTAACAGTAACACTGTGTGTTTAATGTATTCTTATGAATATTTTCACAGATTCAAGCTAGGACCAGATTATAATATGCCACTTTTAAAATAAAAACCACTGAAGAACAGAGATTTGGGGGTTATTTTGATTTGCTCGGGGTCAACGAGAGACTTTGGCACGAGAAAGTAGTGTTTTTTTAAATAATAATTGCATCTGTTAAAAAGAAAAGAAAAATTAAACTGAGCATTAAATTTACAAATTATGTCATACTGGATTTTTTTATAGTGCAAAATGTAGTTGTTTATAGCATGCTAGGAGGTCAGAGCCCTTATTTGAGAGGCTTTTTTGGTGGGGGTGTGGGTGTGGTCATACACTTAAAAGAGGAAAAAACAAAACTCATATTTACATAAATAAATTTTACACTGTCTCCCAAAAAATACCTACAATATTTTCTGTGCCAATATATTTGCACAATCAAAAATAATAATTGCAGTCAGCAGTCCGATGAATCAGCATGTATTTAAATAAAAGGAAGCTAGGAAAGACTACATTAGTTCTGTTCCCCGGACCTGTCAGAGCTCAGAAGAGATTAAACGTCTGACCCCTTCATCCCTAACATTGCTCCACTAGAGACATTTCTGTCACTATTTCTGCCACTGAGCTTTCTAAGATGCCACAAAGCCTAGGGCGACCTCTGCTACATTTCAGTGTTGTTTATTGATTTCTGACCCAGTGCTTAATAGTTTTCCCAGTCCCCCCGAATGGCTTTTGTAAGCAATAGGGTTTGTACATCTCCCCGATCAATACCTTTTATATTTACAATAAAATTGAAACTGCTTCTACTGGGGGTGCAACCCAGCATTTGTCATCCTTCAGCGAGGGAAAACGATGTCATTATCTGAATTAAAACATTTATTTCTGATTAAGAGAGTGTCCTATCTCATTAATTTTTCCCTTTCCAATAGAAAGGGAATAGAATCCTATTGATTTTTTCACTTTTACACATCTCCACTGCTGGGAAGATAATTGAGAAGTTAGCCAGAATAAATGAAGTTTCAAGTCTAGCGGGCCAGCCAATACCTTCCAAATTCAAGGTGTTTTTATGAAGCTGGATTTTAATTTGTTGGCAAGCTGAAGCAGTGGGACTTATTCGGCTGAGTAAATTGGATTAAGAGTAGAATCTCCTTGAAGCATGTCTTGGTGAATGCTGAGGGGATAGTTTCCCCTAGGCAGCTACAGACTTGCTTTAGATTTATGCTAAGACAGCTTCCAAATTGCCCTCCTTCAAAACTCAGATTCACTCCAGGAAGTGTGGATTAGTGGACCAAAAGCCTATTAACTTAAGTTTCCTTCATAGCATCCATTGCCTTAAAAAACAACTGAGATCTAATCAGAAGCTGAACTAGACCTTCAGATTTTCCGCGTCAATTGATTACACTTTATTAGAATAATGGGATTAAATCCAAACTTCATTAAAAGGAATTCCCTTTGCATGAATCCCTGCTTCCAAAGACTTCCAGTGTCAGTATTAGCAATTACACTTCAGATATAGGATACTCCTCATTCTAATATTTTTCTGTCTATGAATTAACAGTCAATATACCATGTTCATTCCCTTGTGTAAAGATAATGACTTCTCCATATATTCCACTAGAAAATATATGTATGTCTCTAGAATGAGATGTATAAAATGCAGTAATTAAATTTAATTATATAAACTGTACATCTCGATAAGAATACTTTCACCAGCTGTGGGGAAGATGTTGTTACTAGTATGGGGTTAATTACTATATATCTGGAAAATTCATCCTTCCTAAATGTGTTTGAATTTTATAGGAAAAACTGGGATTCCGCTTTTATTGATAGGAAGCAAACCTATGAATAAAACTAAGTGAGTGAAAGCCTACAGACAAATATACGTCTTCCTTTGCGATCTGTATACAGGATACTAGAAAAAGAGTTTATCCAGAAGTTTGTTTCTTTACAGAGTGATGGTTTCAAGAGATGATTGATTTGATTATTCTTCATTAATACAAAATGTACATGATGCAAAATAAAATGAAAAGATTGTAAATTTAAGTCCTTGAAGTTTGTGCCATGCTGGCACAGAGTAACTTTTTATTTTTTTGCATCTTCAGTCCTTCGTTAGTTTTGAAGGTAGAAAATGCAAAATATACAGGGAAAAAACCCTCAGAAAAAGCATTGTAAATGCTTTAGTTATAACAAATCAACAGCACTAGATTAAAAATGCTGTGTAAGTGAAGAACTTAATTTCTTGCTGCATTTTAATGCATAGTCCAAAGTACCAAAGTATGCAAAAGGTTGAATACATTCATCACAAACAATTCTGTTTTCTCTCTTTACACCAGTGAGAAATTACAAGATTACCAATGACCTTCCTACCAATGAAGCACTATAATTATGGTCATTTGTTATACAACAGAGATGAATGGATAGAATTTACATAGAATAAAAATATTATTTAACAGCTGTGTTATTGATGTGTAAAGTGTAATCCTAATTTATTTAAATGCTATAAATATATTGGTAATGTATCCTTTTCAAATTAACCTCATGAACCTTATACTGGCAAAACTTCAATTAATATTGCACTAAAATCCATTTTCTCATGTTGTGCAGCATATTATGTGAGTAAAAAATTTACAACTAAAATATCAATGCCCCTTCTCTAAGGACTTGTTTGATTTTTCTTTTACTCCTTGATTCATGATTTCTGTATTGAAATAATTTAGAAAACAAAATTCCTTACAAAAACAAACTGGTTATATACGTCTGTGAAAACTGATTTCTTTCCCTATAAATTGCACATATCTATGCTACACAAATGGTTGAAATTTACTTTTTGCTTTTGCAGACATTGTGATCTAAGATATTTTATATATTTAAAGGTTTGTAAAAGAGAATAACCAAGAGAGGGGGAAAAGAACGCAATCAAACTACTTCTATCTCTATTCTTTCTGCTTAGTATACAGTAAACTAGCATCTTAGAAAAAAGGCTATGTTGTATTGTTTTAGCTTTTGATTAATTTATAGACCCATACACACAAGAGTGTGCATGTGTGTATAATAGTTTTTGGTTTATCTCTTTTGTATTCTGTCCATTTGCCCCTAGCTGTCATTATTCCATGTTCATCGACAGAAGAGTTATAGTTTGCAAAAACCTATCAGGTAGGCTGGACATCAGATAATTGAGGTGATGATCAGCACTAGCAAAAGACAATTGATAGTGAGAGTGTCAGAGGCTGTACCTAACAAGATCTGTACCCTCTGTCTCCTTTAGCCTTTCTTTGGAATGGACAGAATATGGAATAACATGGACATGTCTGATATGCATCAATAGATAGGATGGCAGTGCATAATAATTCTTAGAACTGATGGTTGTATCTTTTCACATTGCAGCAGGTTATTAAATAGAAGTGTGAACTATTAAGAGAGGATTTTGACCCTCAATACATTTCTATCAAAGTCAAAAAACATATGACACGATCAAATGGCTCCATACCATGAATAAGTGGGGAAAATCATCTATTACAGAAAGGTAATGTATTATAATTGCTCTATTTTTAAGAAGAAAAATTGACCCTAAGGCACAGGGATTTTAACGTAAACAATAGTTGTTCAAAAATGTAAACAACCTATTATCATTCTTAAAGTGGAGTATATAGAAATATTTACTTTTCTGTAAACTTTTCTTATTAATTTTTGAATAGCATTGAAAGGTTAGCTGTAATAACATACATAAATCAGTGATGGCACAAACCAATTCCTCACATCCAAATACTCTCAAATTTTGGTGCTGTTTGAATTCCATAACTGGATCTGGCCTCAAATTTTGAAAATGTCCCCTCTCAAGGTCAGGACACACTTAGACTTCTGAGTGTCACTGATCTAGTATGAATCTGAATTTTGTGGCATTAACCCATCACTGGAGATAGCAGTATCTGAACATTATTTCACAGAAATTATAACACCAAAGTGGTAACCTTTATCTACAGGAATACTTTGAAGTTGCACTCTGCCAAAAACAGCTTATTCTCCTTTATCATTTTGTGTTGCTGTTTATTCTTCTGGACACTTTATAAGTCTAATATTTCTTCCTGGCTTTTTAAAATGCTATCTTTATTTCAAGCAAAAAGTTGCAATCCCACATTAGCCTCTCTGACACTGCCTCAGAGCTTTTTCATAGTTTTATAAACCAGATGAGATCAACATCATGTTTACACAAGCCATTCAGATGGATCCAAATGACACAATATTGCATAGCTACATATTTCCAGTTATAATGGAAGAGCTAATATAGACAACTCGCAGTAGGATTTATCCTCTTCTGCCCATCTGCAATATATGCAAGAAAGTCTTAGCTTTACATGGCTATTAAATATCATATAGTCGATATAAAAACATGCAAAGTTGAGGCCTAATAGCAATAAAATATTATGGGTTTTGCCTTCAATCATGGCTGAATGAGCACGTCCCTTGATTGGGTCTTTGGCAAGCCACATACTATAGCATACTCATGAATAGTCATGCTTTCTCATTACAATGAACAATAGGTTGCTTAACTATATAATTCTCTACTTTCCAAAATGATTTGCCATTGCTTTCAAAACCTCTTCCTTTCTCTGCAAGCTATTACTCCCAAATATTTCTGCATTCTTCTTCCATCAGTGCACTTCCAAAGCCAGTTACATGCTAGCTGAGTGGTATTGAGACTCGACTCTTTTTACTTTTCCCCAGGCCAATTGCCTTTGGGAAGGACTGATATACATTATGGGAAGAGATATTACTTAATTCATGGCATTTTGGTGAAGCCTTCGAATATACTGGGCTTCAGTTGGATTGCTGTGGTTTCAGTCAAAGTAGTAAGTTTACTACAGTATTTGCAAACAATCCTTGGTTTAAAAAGTCTAGTGGTTTGATCTACAAATTAATGGAACTATAAGAAGGATCTGGGCAACTGATGCGTATTTTTTTTAAAGATGTGGGGACATTGAGAAATATCATTCAGTGGACCAGAGCGCTATGGAAATTCATTCATAAATTATCTGCAGTGATATCAGCATGAGTCAGCATAATTAGCAACACCTGGAACACAGTATCCTCCTCCCTTAACTTTTGAGAGGTGAGGACTGATAATTAACATGGCATATTGATGGATTTATAACAAAGTGATAGATAGAATGATTGTCATTGGAATTATACTGAGTTATAGTGACATTGCTTCTGTTCCATGAGCCACTCCCCGTATGTACTATAACTCAAATGCAGAATGGCAATAATACTATCTATGAAATTTATATGCATTATTATAAATTAATTCTTTTTGGCTGGACCAGCAGCAGCCGCAACGTGGATTTGCAATTTCCAAACAGCATTTATGGCATTGACTTGGGAATACTATCTGTCAAGCATGGTGACAAATGTGGTAGATGATGGTCCTTCTTGCCACAGGCTCCAGCATCCAGTTGTGTTAGAGGGAAAAAGAAAATGCTACAAAATAACAGCCATTCTGGAGCACCAATTTCTGACCGCTGTTCCTGGCCGTAAGCCAAGCTGCACAAGTCTTCTCTAAAACGCATGATTCCTTAGGACATAACCAGGGAAATCTGTCTGTACCCTGTAGATAGAACAGAAAGAGAAAGTGATCTAGCTATCAGAAACATTAGGGATGAAATTACAGACAGGTGCAGATCGCAAGCCCAGATCCAAACACCCCTGGACTTTGTGGAAGTTCAGACCCAGACTGGATCCAGCCCCTGCATCCTGAACCCATATCAGGTGTGTCTGGATAGGTGGGTTTTGCAAAAACTTGGTTCTAAGAACATTTTTCTTGTATGATAAATGTTTAAACGAAGGAAAATGATTTAAACAAACAAACAAACACATGAAATAAACTGTCCGGGCTCCACAAAATGGCTGAACTCTTGAAGCTCTGCCATCTGCAGATCCTGATCTCACACTGTTTTTACACCAGTTTAACACTATTGACTGCAGGGGGGGGGGGGGGGGGGGGAGAGAGTTAGTCCTGATTTGCACAGAGGTAAATGTGATCAGAATCAGACCCTTTTACTGTGAGGACAAAATCACACTTCACAAGTATTCTAAATAGCCCTGAAATGCCAGCAAGGCCCTTCAGAGCTGCTGTTTGTTATTGTCACCCATATGGTTACAATATGGCATGTGCCCATACGGCATACTGATGGCAGAGGAACCTCTCTGACTGTGCTGAGGAAATTGCCTTAGAGGTTGTGATGCACAGGGTTACGTTTTCTGCATTTTCCTTCCTAAAAAGCCCTTCCTATGATTACAGAGGCAGAGGCTTGGCTGGACTTCCAACCGGAGCGTTCTGTGGTCCTGCGCGCTCTCTTTTCTAGCACTCTTACCAGATCTAAGCAACAAGCAGAATGATTCAATCATACCTGCAAAATTGTTGTGTCTGCTTTCTGCAAACATCTGAGAGCTTGGAGCTTGACTAGCTCATATACCACAAAAAAGCAAATATTACACATACATTTTGGCCAAAAGCATATTATAAAATTGCATATTGCACTGTACAATTTTCAGTTAGCGCCATGCTAGTCTGGTATATAAATCATCCAATCAGCCAAGAGAAACAACACCATGTGACTTATAAACCAATAACTGACTGACAATTGCAAATTGGTTCACCACAAACTGTACACAAAAGATCCGCAGGCCAATAAATTATTAGCTGGTGACATGTGTGAGCAATTTTCAGTAGTGATTTAATTTGTGTTGGGCCAAGTGTTATGTTGACAAATAATCCGTGAGCAGAAAATGGTGAAAAATGTTGAATAGGGACTTGTTCTGAATTATTCAATTGCCTATATTAAATAATTTTTGCTTCAAAACAAAGACATCTTTCACAAAAAAAACCCGTTAATATCCCTTACCTTCAATCATGTTCTTTGTTAGACTGAAAGAACCTACCCAAACTTACTGAAGTTGACATGCCCTGGCTATACTTTGTGTGGCTATATTCCTATAAATATAAGAAATGTTGAATAAAGATCCAGGGCTGAGCAATTTAAGCTCTCAGTTGTATCTCAGCAAGCTGGGCTTTTAGAGCATTGCCTCCCTAGCACATTTTCTTTTTGTTTCCTGCCTTTCGGACAGGGTCCAGCAACAAGGCATGTGTTGGAATTCTGAATGTGGAGGAGACCAGTTCTGAGATCCGAACTTGACCCTGCCTGCATTGTGCTCACAGGGATAGAGGGGTGTTCTGCCATAACCCCATCTACTCTCCTGCTCATCAGAGAGAGAGAGAGCTGTTTGCAAGGCTGTGACCTTTCCTAATAGCTCTCTAGGACCTTTCAAATACTATAGCCCACACTATATGCTCCCATTTTACATGGGTTGCTATGGCATCAGCATCCATTGTTGTCCTTTCCTATGAAGCTTTACTAATGGCACTGACGTGATGTCAGGTGGGGGTTCACACTATATGACCCATAGCCTCAGTGTTTTGGGTGGCAAAAATGTATGTTTTCATTGGGACCTCATTTGTGTATTGGTGTCAGGGGAGTAGGACACTGAGAGCTTCCTGTATAGCACTGTAATGGGGTGGCACCCACCTGTCGCACATGCCCCCTGGTCGAGTGTGGGCATGCCTGCAGTTTCCTCCGCTCACAATGCCCCGACAACCGCTGAGTTGTCAGGCGGATCTTCAGTGACTCAGTCTCCCGGCTGAGTCACACTCTGTCCATGTGTGGAAACTAAACATTCAACCGGGCCTGGCTCAATGCCCTCAGTAATGTCATGCAGCCCTCCGTGGGCTCAGTGCTTTATCAGTCCAGCCAGGCCCATCACAGTACCCTCTCTGTAGCTCTTCCCCGGCTCAATCCTCTGTCTGACCAACAGGGCCTATCTCAGTACCTTAGTTTGTCAGCTTATGTGCAAAGGTTCCTGCTCTGAGATGGAGCAGCACCCCTAGGGTTTCCTCCTTGGACACTCTTCACCTGTCCTTTAGTCCTCTGACTCCGGTCTCCAGCTGGGTCAGTCTTGATTCAGATCCTTTCCAGAGGGATAACTGTTCCAGGCACAGTCCCTTCCCTGGCCTGTCTAAACTCCCTTCTCTCAGGATGTAGCCACTACCCCATTGGTTGTTGAGGGGAACCCAGGCCCACCCATTACTCCAGGCCCCAACTCAGGGACTCATGCCACATCCCTTTAACTATTGCTGCTCTTCATTTCCCTGGGCCATTTCCCCGTAGTCAAACTTAGCTGAGTCCCAGCAACCAGCCAGAAGCTATTCCCTCACTTCCCTGGTCCCTGGCAGTTACTGCTTACTTCAGTCCCAGTAACCAGCCAGGAGCTCCTTCCTTTCTCCCCCATCCTTGCCAGCAACTGATCTGACATTGGGTTGGCTCCTGCTTTTCAGATGGCAGGAAGATTGCCCACACTCACCCAGTTGTAAATACAGAAATATAGGAGCAGAGACAGGTGACACCAGCCGCACATCCAGCTTGTTCACATTTCCTAGTTCCCTTGGCATTCTTGCTTCCTTGCCTTCTCACTCCCAAACAGTAATTCTAGTCAGCCAAGCGATGCTGCTTTCCAACATCCCATTCATCTTTTCATTTGTTTCATTTCTTCATCTTTTATCTTTCATCTCACAACTTCTGCTTTTCCCTCCTCCTCTAAAATCTACAGGTGGGCCTGAACTAAAATCCCTGTACCCAAACACCTCAGAGCTCTGGGAAAGTTTGGGTCCAGGTCCAGATTTTATAATTCCAGCTCAGTCCTCTCCCACAACCCCTTCTCATTATTAGCAAATAACCTCCCCATGTCACCTGCTACCTCTTTCTACATCCCCACTTTTTCTCCTTCTGTTTATCCCCATTTCTCACTTTCATCACTGCCCTCTGTCCAGCCCAGCACCCTCCTCTGCCATCTCTCCAACACCTACTTACACCTTTATCATGTAAATTCTGCCTTATGCTTTGTTGTAGTTACAGAAACCCAGGTTTATTACCTTGTAAGTCTCCAACATAGTGAAATCCATTAATCGAAAAGGGTTTTCCATCCGTTCCAAGTGAACGGAGATGCAGCTATATGGAATATGGCTCTGGTGCTTGAAAATCTATACAGACAACAGCCTAGGAGAAAAGGAAGACTGTGCCTTTGCATAGTTCATGATCATATTTACAGATTCAGAGTAAAAGCTGGGTGCACACTCAGGAGCGGCAGGGGTGTATCTTACTTTGCCACAAGTTGTATGTGTTTGTAAGGAAATGGGTGGAAATGAATGGTGTTGCTCAAAGTGTTGTTGGGTTCTTCCAAGCTAAGAGCGAGGATAACTGCTGCCAGGAGCCCTGACCAAGCCTCAAATGAGGAGACAAACTTTTGTGAAAATAAATCCAGAGGGGAATTGAAGGCATGCAGCTATCTTTTGAACGAGTGCATCCTAGCACCCTGCCTCAGAGGTAGCCAGGTAACAACAATTAAATCAAAACCCAGAATGGGTTCTGGTATTCTGAGGGCAGCCCGACATTCTTGGCCAAAGATTTGTGGCCACATAGGGAAACTAATCCTACCTCAGGCTGTAAGTAAATCCCCTTCCAAAATAAAAGTGTTCCTTGGCTGTGAATCTGCATTTTAACTGTCTGATGAATCAAACATAAACAACCCTGGGGGTTGAGGAGCTTATTATTCTGAGCACTTCATTCACTTGCAGTTCTCCAGGGCCAGCTACCACAGGCTGGGTGAATTTGTGCTGGCTCAGCTGGTCTGGCCTGAGAGATAAATTTCCAACCTTGCGTGGCTTGCTTCATTGTGAAGGGACAGTGGATCTTCTTTTGAACCAACAGAGGTCTCAACAGTGGAAGCCTTCATCGAGTGATCCTTTCTTTTTAGGCGTAGGGCACTTCTAGGAGTTACAAGGATCCATAGAAAGGATCTAATGTATTCCAATCCTTTAACTGAACAAAGTATGAAATTGTTGGTGGTTCAAAACCCAGCATAAATGTGAAGGACTGTGATTGAAAGATAGAAACTGTAGCTTATTCATTGTTCTAGGATCATAGATAGCAGTTAAAGACCCAATAGGTTACCCAGTCCATACCCCTGGAAGGGAAGGATATAATCTCCCACCAAAGGACACCACAAAAGTTACACTGTAGAAATGGTCAAGTATTTTCAGTCACTGATTTGTAAATATTGTCATGAACAAAGGCAATGAGTTCAATTTCATGTGATTCCTAGGGTCTTTTTATTCAACAGGGACAATATTTTATGTGTTTATACAGCGTCTCACACAATGCATCCCAGATCCCGCCTGGGGAGCAGAGGCATCATTGTAAGATAAACATCTAGTAATAACAACGAAGACCTGAAGAAGAGCTCCGTGTTAGCTCAAAAGCTTGCCTGTCTCTCACCAATAGAAGTTGGTCCAATAAAAGATATTACTTCACCCACCTCGTCTCTCTAATATCCTGAGACCAACACAGCTATAACACTGCATACAACAAATATTTGGACAACTGAATATTTGTGACTACGGAAATTTTCCCTGCGGACTGAACTTGGGAGCTCTAGAACTGAAACATGAGTTTCTAAAGCTTGAGCTAAAGAATTACTTCCCCTAACTGGTAGCAATAGCAAACTCATAAGCTTGGTGTATCATGCACAGACATAACATATAACACAATTATAACAGGGTGTTATATTATCATGAAATATTATTCACCTAAAAATCCATACTGGAAGGTGCTTGTGCCATAGTCAATGTTTGCTGTTCATTATGTTCTAGTTTAAAAGGTTCAGACACCCAGTCAGACAGTAGAAAAATACCCATGTAACACGACCACTGTGTGAATGCTCATCTTCATTGCTTTTCTTTTCTAGCTTCCTTTTGTTAGCGTTGTCATCCTGCTCCCATAGAGATCCTACAGGCCTGATTCCCCCTTGCCTTGCCCCTTGTGGAGTCATTCACACCCGTGTGACATTTTACACCCACTTTGCATAGGTGTAAGTGACTTCCCGAGGTGCATGCTATGAGGTACCAGGTCCTTTGAGTATTTTACCCCAATAGCCAAGGCAGGTAAAATGACAAAGAGATCAGAAATGGCAACATAGCACATACACAGCAGTGTTCAAAATCAGTGTTAATTCACTTAAGTGAAACAGAATCTACATGTAGCTTTTGATTGTGTCTGTTCATCTAAAACTACAAAGAATATTTTCCCATTTGTTGTTCAGGATGTAACTGCATATTAGCAACTGGGGAATCTCTAAAGGCTGAGTTTGGAGAAACAGCCAGAAGTTTTGAAGCTTATCTAAACTATACAACTCTCTTGGGTCTGTAAAACTGAGCTGGAAATCTTGTAAAAACAGGCTTTCTTGGGCAATTTCACCTTTTGCAGTGGATGGACAGTCCAGGAGCTGGAGACGGACAGCTTTTGTGAAAGGTGCTGAATGGACAACGCTGGAGGCTAAAGCTCCCTGTCTTTGTTACCGTCTGGTCAACAAGGCTTCCATTTCAAGTCAGGATAGCCACTGGATCTGGTTTGCTGATCGCTTGGGGAGGCTAGTTGAGATACCTGACAGCTGGTGGCCCCCCTGGTCTCTGCTGAGTTCAGCCTGCTGGCTCCCCTTGCCTCTCTTTATTCCGCTCCTTGTTTGCTCCAGTTTCTTCCTTGGTCATCAACAAAGCCTTGTCATCTTCTCCTCTGCAGCTTCAGAAAATATCTGTACCCTGCTAGCTCTATCTCTTTCTAAACCCCATCTGCAAACAACCGGAAGGTGCGTGAATTTGCACTGCTTTCCCTTCCCTGGCACGGAAACCACTGCCCCGCTTGGGAATGGCTGCGCTTAAAGAAACCCCTGGATGCATAGATAGAGTAGAGCTTTGCTCTCCAGACAGCAGCAGAAGCCGGTGAGCTGGCAGCAGACCTTGCCTCCTATGGCTCCCTCGAGACCCTCACAGATCTTGGGGGCTCAGCCGGTTAAAGGAGCAGAACACGAGCTTCTTCTGTGGAAGAATAAGCAGGAGATTCTGCTTGGGCCCTGTGTGAGAATGGGCCAGGACCTGCCGTTCTTACTCAGGCAAGTCCCATTCATTTGTTAGATTGTACTCAGGTTTGTAATCATGTGTTTTTAAATGATGAGACATAGACCCAGATGCATAAAGCATAAAGAGACAGGTGCATTTAGGGCTGGTATTCATTTCTGCAGCTCAAATGTGTTTTGGCAGCATTTAAGTCAATGGGCCAGATGCCCGTTTGGGAATTGGTGACCACTAATTGCAAACCTAGCACTAGCGTGCACTTGTGTTCTGGCTGAGAGCAACAGCCCCACAGCCTGTCTCCCTTCCCTAACCCCATTGAAGAGCATACCTGGGGAAGGGAGCATTGCTATTTCTAGGTCAAGGGCACATGCACACAAATGTACAGACCAGTTCAGGTCCTAGGCTGTATCCTGGAACACCCCATCTCGGTCATGAAGCACCTGTGGAGTGACATCACCTGCCGTCTTAGGAGGTCGCATCTTCTCCAGACTCCCTCTGTCCTCCGCATCTTTAAGCACTGGCTGGTCAGAAACTGGACTGAAATATATTGATTTATGTGAGTACACATAAGGCCAAATTAATCTTGGCATAAGCTTATTGCAGTCAATAGAGTTACACGAGGAATGAATCTGACCCTTGAGCTGTAAAACATTGCATTTAAAAAATGAATAGCAAGATTTAAAATACATTTTAAAAATTAGATACTTCCCCAAACACAGCTCTTTCTTCTGTGCCATGAGAAATTATAAATTGATTTTTACTCTTTAAATTTGGTTGAAACAAATTCATTCCCCAGCTGAGACTTTTACTTGCCAACTTTCAACCCCAGATGGATTTTTATTGCCAAGATCTAAACCCCTGAAAAATAGCAGTGTATGGTATAATGGAAATGCTGACACAACCTACATTACAGCTGCACAAGTTGTGCCACTATAGTTTATGGAGAGCACATTTTAGTTTGTCAGGTTTTTAAACATAGGCTGTTATAAATTTGAAAGAGGACTGACTTGTTAAAGCTTTAGGATATTAGCAGAAATGGGCCTGAACTAAAATCTCAAATTTCAGTCCTCTCCCTGAACTTTGGAAAAGTTGGAATCCTCATCTGAACTTCACAGCTGGCCCCTATCTTGACACGTTATTGTTGTTATCAGCAGTTATTCCTATTACAGTAGCGCTTAGAGACTCTGCTATTGTGGTAGGCCTGGTACAAACACATAGTAAGAGACAATCCCTGTCCTGAAGGACTTACAGACAGACAGACAGACAAAGAGTTGGAGGGGAAACGGAAGCACAGAATGAAGTACCTTGCCCAAAATAATGTAGCGGATCTGTGACAAAGCTAGGATTAGAACCAAGGTCCATTGGAATATCATTTCTGGTGTAGAAGTTACAATTATGTAGTTACTTTGATTCCAGTGTCTAAGGCAGATTAATATTTACCCACACAAATGATACTGAAATGATGGTCTTTAAAGGTTGAGACTGTGACTTACAAGACTCAGAAAATCCAAGCTGAGGGAGGTACTGTATCCTTAATAAATGCACTGTGAAGAAACTGGGCTGAATTTAAAAGAACCAGCCTGCATCGTAAACACTATGAAATTTGGATATTTTTATCCTGTACCCCTAAAAATGAGGTTATTGTGGAAATGCCGCTACAAACTAAATGCAGCCACTGTAGTATGACTGATAAATTCAGCAGTTTCTATTCATTATAACTAACAAGGTGGTTCCTTTTAAAAATATACAAGTATTGGGTTACATATGAATAAATTAACTCAGACTAAAGCAAAAGGGGGGAATCTATTTAAATCTGCATTAATCTTTTATTGGCTTTTCTACTTGTCATAAACAGTTTGTAACCATACATATATCATTATAACAAACATCATGTAAAACCTCTCACTCAATAATCCAATTGACATCAAGGTAATATATTCAGTGGCAACAGTTCTCAAATGGGCCATTTTATAACATAGGCAAAGGTTAATGATCCTTAGTTTCTTACGTGTGATCTTAACAATACTTCTCCTGCTTAACAGTGAATTTCAAGTAGCGCCACGTTTTATCGTTAATTACGGTACTAATTCTTTACTAACATTAAAATAGAGGCCAAGATTTTCAAAAAGCAGCTAGTTACTTTGGGTGGCTTAGTTTTAGGTCGTCCAACTTGTGACATCTTGAAGGGGCCTGATCTTCAGAGTATGGGTGCTCAGTACTTTCTGAAGATCAGATGCATTTGCAGTATGTCAAGTCGAAAACTCATAATCTGAGGCACTTAAAACCATTGGTCATTTTTTGAAATCTTGGCCAAAATTATCCAAGATGTCAAAGGGAAAAGAATCCAGCTTGCAAAACGAGATACTGTTTTGTTACTATTTATTTTGTTCAAGTGTTCATACAGCCAGTCAAGAGTTAAAAGGTAGGAAGCTAGACCAGAACTTGTTTCTTTAATCTCTTCAATATGGAAACTCATATTCAGATTGAGGCAGGATGACTGACCTAGTGGCACTGTACTAACACACTCAGCAGGATCTGCATGCCAGCATGGCATTCCTACCAAGTACTTCTATCATGTCTAAAGCATCCTGGAAATAAAATGGTGACACAGCTAAATTTAATCTCTTATCCCTCTTGAGAACCTCTCTTCTTCAAGCTATTCCCACATAGACAAAAAGATTTTGTCTCACTGAACCTGTTTATTGACCGTAGCTGTCATCCCCTGTGCTGACCGATGACCTTATCTGAATATTCAAATCCATTGTAGATCACAAGTTCAAATGATTTCTTTACCCTTTGAAAGCCCTGTTTTCATAGTGAGCTGATTACAAATGACAATATTATAAGGGGTGTATTTGAGATTCTAAAAACAATTTGCACCTTGGATTTACAGAGCTAATACATACAGAAGTGTGAATGCTGCTGACACTTCCTTTTTTTTTTGTTCGGTTCTAAACTGAATTGATGCTGCTTGTGAAAATGGGCATCTCCATTTCCTGTGATAAAGAATTACAACTACAGGGCCAAATTTGGCGCAAGCAGATGCAACCCCCCCTTGATTTCAATGCACTTTACTACGCTTGGTCTGAATCTGGGCCCCATGCTGCGAAGTCCAGTCATCTTCCTTACATTTAGCTACAGCCCCAAGAAGGGGCTAGTACAGAGATATACCACCTACGGAGCAGCTCAGGAATGGAGTCCCACTCCCTTCTACTCTCCATTCCTTAGCGTCCCAGTGCCCCACCCCCTTTGTTCCCTTTGGGGAATTAATGCTCCAGGAGCAGCCCCTGTACAAGGAAGGGCTGGAAAGCTTTTCTCTATTACTATGGATTATTCTTTCATTGCCCCATGTTCCCAAAAACGACAGAATTAAGTAGAAATAGGCCTGACTTGCAAAATTCAGATCCTGAGCAGGACTGGGATTTTCCAAAAGTTTGGGGGTGTCGAGATCTGGGGGTTTGGTTTGGTCCATTACACAGACCAGTGTTGAGGTTCAAATCCAGAACTGGATCCAGACTGCCTAACAGCTCAGGAGTGCTTGTGTCTGGGGTTTTTGTTCTCACTCATCTCTAGAACCAACTGAGCAGTTTACAGCACAGCCATAATAACCTGTCAGCAATTGATTTCTCTCCCACATGAAAGCTGACAGTAGGTGAAATTCACCCTTGTGCAGAGAGCGAGCGCAAGGCACATTTTGAGGACTTAAGTGGAACCTGAATGATACATAGCCCTGGTGCTGGCCCTCTGCACAGGGGTGAATTCACCATCAGCGGTGGGGAATTCTTTAACATTTCTGCAATATGAGCTAGAGAGGAGACAACCCAGTGGAGTCAGATTTCACAAACCTTTCCAGCTACTCTCTGGGCACACAACATTTATTTGATTTCAGGAACTTTTAATCTGGCATTTAAGCCATTTCGCTTTTTTTCAAGGAAGGTTTAAGTTTTTAAAAGATCCTTTTTTTCTGGAAGGAAGCCTGTCATGTATACAGGCCCTAAAAGAATCTCTTCTCCTCCCAAAAGTTAGGCAGGCACAAATAGGGTCTTATATGTGGTACATAGACTGTATTCACTTTTTCTTTACATTTATTTTGCTTTCTCATTCTCAGTTCTGTTCTCTTTTCTTTCTTTCTTTCTTTCCTCTCTGAGCTTTTCTTCACCATCTCTCCTAAATAGAATGCAATCCTGATGCCATTAAAATTGGACTTGAACTTCCAAAGCCATAATAGTTGAATGGTTTCAGACTTCGGCAAAACATGTTCTCCCAACCCTGATGCAAACCTTAGAAGAAATCCCACATTTCTAGTAAAATCTGTCCATCCATCCATCCTAGATTTTTTTATGGACATTGTATCTCTCTGTTTTTAAACAAATGAAGCACCAGGACTCAAAAGAGCTAGAGCTCCAAGTTGGATCAACTATACTTGTAGATAGAAAGTATTATAAATATTTCTTACATTTGTTTCAAGGAGGCTGCTGATTCAACAAAAAGAAGCTAATGGGATATATCTAGAGCCGTGTACAATATTTACAACAAAACTCAGACTCTCAGAAAATGCAGTTGATTTGGGGTTTTGTTATAATCCACAAATCAATCCAGGTGTGTCAAAAGGTTTGCTGAAATTCAAAATCTTCAGAGAACACATGGCTCCAGTTCCAAGTGAAAATCTTCCCTGTGCTTTACCATTTCACATTGCAATGAAACAGATTTTGCAAATCCAAACGAACAGTTTCAATGCAGAGCCAAGTGAAGGCAAACGCCCAAAATTCATAAAAAAAACTTGGGGGGATACAAACCCATGAAATTCAAAACCAAGGAAGATGTTGGCGTGAAGTTCTGCAGGGCAAAGCCCCTGTTTTTCATATTGCTTGTAGCAGTCCTCTCATTTTTTCTCTGATATCTGAGTAAATAAAAGACTACCTTTTTTAGCAATCTACCTCTGGTTTTAAGACATCACCCCAAGTGTACTGAGTATAGTTCTATTCCATTGGTGGTTATTTGAAGACCACCTTTCTTAAACACCCTATTTTTGTTGGCCCCTTGAGTGCTATTCAAGATGGGTTTTATTGTATTATGGACACATGGCAGCTACTTACTGATGATCTTGTGGTAAAGACACATTAATTTAAAAAAAAGACTTGACGGTTCCATTCCCAGCTCTGCCATACACTTCCTGAGTGACCTGGGGCAAGTAATTTAGGGACCTGATTTTCAGAGGTGTTGAGCACTATGGCTCTCATTGACATCAACTGGTGTTGTGGCTGCTCAGAACTTTGGAAAATCCAGCTTTTTAACTTCTCAGTGCCTCAGTTTCCCCATTTGTAAAAGTAGCCATAAGACTAAATTGCTTCAGAGCTCATTATGTACCTCCAAGGTGTTGTGAAACTAAATACATTCATGCCTGGAAAGCCCTTTGAGATCCTTGCATGGGAGGTGCTATTGAAGTGCAAAGTATTGCTGTAAATTTGAATTTCCTGCAGTATGTTTTCTAAATGCCAACATAAATAGCACAGGAAATAATAAAATGAATAAAACACATGACTTCATTTTAGTTTCATTTGAAAAATACAGTGTGTGAAATGCAGAGTTCTGCTCTCCAGGTGGTGATCTCCATGCATAGTATAGTGTTTGTCCTGAATTTCATTGCTTTGAAAAAAAGTCATGAAAAGTCTTGATTTAGTTGGCATTTAATGTGTTTTTAATATAACTTCTGTGATATAATCAGTTACCGAGGGATTCAATGAGGAAACTTAAAGAGCAGTAAAAGCTTCAGCTATTGTTCTTGCTGCATTGTGATTGGCTTGCTGGGTGTACAAACCCCAAAAATCCCAGGTCACATATACCTGCTGCGTTTGTTGATACCCATTCGGCTACTGTGCAGTCCAGCATCATCCCATTCTAACAGCCAGTCAGCCAATCCAAATCCAGAAAAGACAGCAGATATGCTGGAATAGCAATAAAGAATGTGTTGCTGTAAATCACGTTTCATTTCTGCATAGCTGGGAATAGTAATGCACAAGCCATAGGCAAGTATATTAATGTCTCCAGCTATCCATAAATGAAAAATCATGTACAGCAACATTCTCTTTATTGTTATTCCAACAGAGGGTTTTTTTCCCCCCTTTTCTTTTATTACATCCTTTGTTTTATTTTTTAAAAAGCAAAATGGACCTTTGAAAAGCATCTGTTCTCTTTGGTACACAAGAATTCTTCCCCATAAATAAATTTCATTGACTAGTTCCTGTGTTTATAAAATGACAGCATCAAATTACCTTGTCTCTTAATGAACATTCAGAAGAAGGTGCCGTATAGCATACAGGACCAGGGATTTCTCTAAATCCAGTGAGTCAATCTGAATTCTGAAAAATGATCATAGCAACATTGGAATGTACTATGAGGAATGTTAGCAACATTTTAAATTAAGTGTTTTTAATATGCTTAACCATGCATATAATTTAGATTTAATGAGACAGTTATTGTATGCCGACTAAATACCACAGAGTTATTAAAAACATATTTATGGAGAATTAACAACGATGTAATAGATACATATCTATACCATCAATGTTAAACCTCCATATTGTGTTTTTAATTATTAATTGGTATGTACTTAATGTACAGTGAGTATAAAGAGACATTTATTTTGTTCCTTGAATGTTGTTGAAATAGCCATTGAGAATAAAAATGCATGTAATGAGGGTTTAAAAACTATTTGAGAAAATTCGACAGTAGCTATTGTATAGTTATCTAGGCCCCAAAACTGCACAGCACCTAAGCCAATCATATGTACATGTTTACAATAAAGCAGGTTTAAGTGCTTTGCTAATAGGCATTGGATTACTCACATGCTTATAGTTAAGCAGTCTTAAATGCTTTGCTAAAGGGAAGCCACAGTGATGGGCATTCTAGACATACCACAGAGTGATAAATAGAGGGTGAAATCCAAGAAATCCACAAAAAGTCTGGGCATTATGTGGGGGTTGGAAATGAAACACAGCCCTCAGTCCTTTGCAAAGTCTGCAGAGATGAAGCATGGTCCTTCCACATTCCCTTTACGGTTGTAAGCATTGGTTCAAAGCTCCCTTCCAAAGCAACATATTCAGAGCTACTACACATCTACTGTGGGGACCTTGGACAGGTCTTCGGCAAAGAGATTAATTTTACCCAGTTCCTGATCCTACTGAAATAAAGGGAAGTTTTATCGAGTTGAATGGGAGCACAATAGGACCCCAAATATGTATTAAATCATCAACTGGGATGAGGTTAACTGAACTTGTGCTATCTGTTTTGTTAAGTCTAAACAATATGCTTACTGGAGACACCTAATTGAACATGCTGCTGGAATGTGTATGTGCCTGATAGAAAATCCACCAGTATTTTTTGGAGTGGTTAAAACACACTTTCCACAGGTTTTAATTTAATTTTACTTTTTTATAAAGAATCTTATAGAAAAGGCCCAGTGAGAAATCAATGAAGACCAAAAGGCTGTACCTAAAGTTTCATTTCTGGAGAACCAGGAACGAGATTCATTCACTTGGCTGCGACTTGTTCATTACTACCCCAAGCTAACAAAAATGAAACACCACACATACACACACACACACACAGAGCAACTCCCCTGTTTCACAGATCACGAAACCATCCTGATCACAACGGTGCTGGACTGGGGAAGAGGAAATGAGGCCATGATTAATACTGTAAATATAACTTACATCTGCACAACAGACTATTCTTATGCCGCAGTTTTGTTCACCTCTTACAATGCCATTTTTATTGGCCTTTATTTATTTTATTTTATTTTATTTTATTTGGAAGGGGGATTACTCAGAAAAGTGTATTCAGGGCCATGTCATTCAGAAGGCTTTCTTTTAGCTGCCTGCACGTCTGTTATATATGTCAGCGATGTATAACCAGCAAAAGCAGGAAAGAAGGAGATATGCCCATCCCTAAGTTGTATCATACAGAGGAGTCTTAGTGCTTAGATTCTTCAGAGATGGGCCCCCATCATCTGCCCAGCTACAGAGGCCCTCAAGATAGCAGAACTGGTGAAGTAGTAACTATCAGTTTCCCTGATCTGCCTTCAGTTCTAGAAGTCGGGTACTTGCATGCATATAACAGCTTCCACCTAGATGACCAAGCAAAAGAAACAGTGAAGGAAAAGCACTAGGAGTAAATCAGGTATTCTCCTTGCGTTATACTTGGTACGTAGCAATTTTCAGCTCTAGATTTACAGAAGTGGATCAGAATAATTAGTCCCATTTTACAGATGGGGTAGCTGAGGCACTAGGTGAGTGCATAGGTGTAGTTTTTTTAATTGCATGCTTTTGATGATTTCTATTTCTTTGGTACTAGAATTTGTTGGATTATATTGCCATGTTGGTTTGTTTAAGTCATGATTTAGCTGTATTTCACTGAGTGCCCCATAGTCCCTCAGCGATGGGTTTCCCATAAATACTAAGGATGGACTTGAGCAGCAATATCAGAACATAAACTTCAAAGTTCAATAGTGTTTGGATCTGGAGTTTTGGTCTGGTCCATTATAAAGTTAGCAGGGAGTCGTCTGCAAAATTCAGATCCAGATCCAGGACTGAATTGTGAACACCTCCAAGTTGCAAGAGTGGTTCCTGATTCAGGCACAGCTCTAAGACATATGAAATGGTTGATGATGAGGCTGGCTTACTACATGTGCTCTTGTAAATTGCTCACATGCAAGAAGGGTCCCACAAGAGACCAAGGGTGAAATTCTAGGTCACTGAAGGCAATGGAGGTTTTGCCACTGAGTTCAGGGGTTCACTCCATCTGGTTATTTTGGACTGTTTAATGAGGCCTTTGTTAGGTACCTTAATTTGCATATGACAATCTACAGCAGAACTGCATAACATTCCTTTATGCTTCTTTACTTTTTTTTTTTAAAGGATTTGGAGTCCTTTTTTAGACCTTTTTTCAAGGAGAAAAAACTGTTAACTGTTTAAAAGCACCATGGTATTTTATTCAGAATTAAAATTGAAAATGGCTTAATTTACTTTTTTGGATTCATAACATTTTCATTCATTTCTCCTTTTGCTTTTTTAAAGTTTCCCAGAGATAGTAATAGATGTTTCTTCATGTATTATGGAGAGTGTGCCCAATGGGATCTGTGTTCTGATTAGTTTTCAGTTTGAAACTGGAGAAAGAGATAAAACAGAAGAGGTCCACTGTGCTATTAAAAGGAAAAGCAGATTTCTGTTAGCATTAGCCAATACAGTGGATACAGCTATCACTGGAATAACTAAAGATATTATATTATAGAGTAAATATTCTGTACTAAACAACTTCTTACATATGGGAGCAACACCACTGGCCAAATTCTGCTCTCAGTTACAGCTATGTAGAACTGAAGTCATTCTATTGAAATCAATAAGCCTTTGTAAATTCTTTGGGGCAGGGGTCATCTTTTTGTTCTCTGTTTGTACAGCGCCTAGCACAGTGGGGTCCATGGCTACAGCTCCTACACACTACAATAATACAAATAAGTCACTAGGCCGGAAAGTTTGTCATGGTGACATCTAAAAATCAGATGTTTTGTACAGTGATTTTTAGGGAGAATGCATTATCATTAAAAAAGTAAAAGTTAGAGGTTATTTCACTTTTTTGTAATGATAGCCGAATAATAGTTTTTCTGCAAAAATAAAGTCTAAAACATTTCCAAGGGGATCATTATCCTTATAGCTCCCTGGGGATGGCATGTCCAGTTTATCTACCCAGTTTCAGAGCCTCCACTGTTCCATAGACATTAAATGGTCCAAAGAGTCAAAAAGGGACCTTTACAAATTTCCCATGCTGGTCAAGCTTATTTCTCTAGGCAGTGCTAAAATATGTTTTTTTCTAATACTGGATACAAGCTTTTTGAGGCTTAATCAGGACCGTTGTTTCTTAATCTACTTGAAAACTAGATTTATGGACACACTCATACAGAAGCCAATGAAATGCATCTCTCTCTGGAGTGGATTGCAGCAATTATTAAACAGGGCATAGCAACTTTCTGCAGTTTAGGATACCAAAACTAATTAAAATAGAACGGGAAAACCACTTCCTTTCAAGAAAAACCATTGTTTCTAGCCAGCAGCATGTCTGGGGATTAAATCAGATTGGCAGAGAAGGGACTATATTCTGGAGGATAATATAATAATGTAATGTAATAATATAATAATTACAGTAAAGACTAACTGGTTTATGGGAGATTCTGGGTATGAACGGGTGTCTGACGATAAAAGTATAGTATAATCTGGGAATTTAAGTTCCTTCCATGCTCTTTTGAAAACAAAGCAGTGTTGATAAATTAGTAAAATAATAAATCTAGCATTTAGATTGGGAGAGAAAGTAAGTACATGCTGCATATTTTATACACATCAGATCCACCAAACCATTTATATAATGGATCTAAACAACCACATAAGATAGCTATTCTACCTTCATCCTCCCTTTACTGTTTTATTTGTAGCTCTCCCCTGCCATGTCACGTCTACATTTAGGCCCCAGTCCTGCAATACATTATGCTGAGTTTGACTTTATATATGAGAGAAATCCCATTGACTTCAGTGGGACGACTCATCTGTTTACAATTAAGCACATGCATAAGGATTTGGGCCTGAAGTCAATGGAACTACTTCCAAGGTCTCAGTCAAAGCATTTAAGCACGTGCTTAAGTCCAACTCTATTCAGCAAAATTTGCCTAAAAGGTACTGCCTAAAGTTAAGCACATGCTTTGCTAAATCGGAGCCAAAGCGCGTAAAGTTAACATTTGCACAAGCCTTTGCAGGATCAGAGCCTCAGAGTGTAAACTCTTCTGGGCAGGGATTGCACCTATTTTTTTCCCTGTTTTATTTGGTGGCTGGTGAACAGACAACACATTTAAAACAAAAGCATTTGCAAGCCAGAAAGACAAGACAAATAAAGGCAGCCTTGTGTCATAATCAAACAAAAATGACTAAGTGAATATAGGTGCTAGGGATGCTGTGTTAATTCTTTAATTCCTTTTTTTATCAGCTTCATAGTGGAGTTCAAGGGTTAAGCCATCCCAACATGCCTCACTCTCAATTTATAAAACAGAAAAATTCCATAAATCAAAAGTTACAAACAGACTTTGTAATGTCATAACTCTTGTAACGGCTTTCCCTTTGATTGATTCCTATACATACATTCTGTCTGATTACCATAATGTGTTCTTGTGGGACAATTCAAGCAGCGTAGAAGAAAGAAGCAAGCAAAGAAGTAAATAACAAATGGTCCTGACTCCTCCTCATCGAGAGTGATTTCAGTCCAATGTTCCATCATATCAACTGGGAAAGAGAGTCTTAGGGTTTAGGCAATCTATTACAGATATGTGTAGAGGCAGACACAATCATTTCACTGATTGTCATCAGTCTAGAGCAGTGACACAGGGAAGTGATCCATCAGTCTATTTTCACTGACAGCCAGAGAAAGATGGCAGACACTTGTAGACTAACAGGCACTTGGATTGGCTAGCTTATAAAATTGAAAAATAGCTGTATTTCAAACATATCTAAACCTTTAAATGCCTCTGTTCCAAGATTTCATACATTTCTAGAAAACATTTAGAGCTATTATAGGGAGTCTCTCATTTTACCATGGATGAAGAGGAGGGTAAACTTGCTTTTCTGAGTTTATTAAAATAGATATAGTAAAGTAACAATGTTTAAGTTAGGACTGCTCAGCTCCTTCCTGCTATGAAGGCTTGCTTTCCTTTGCTTTAATGTTGTGCTTTTAATTGACGGTGTATTTTTCTAATTAACAACTAACTAAAGAGAAAATGAGCCCATCAGTGATTAGCAGTTACCCAGTTAGATTTAGAAAGCATTTCTTTTGGTGCTTGTTAATACTTTTTTCTCAAATATTCAGAGTTTATTCACCTGAAACTAAATCAATAGTGTCCACCTGTATTGGGGTGCAAAGCTGACTGGCTCACCACTTCCGCAAACCTTGCTCCTCCAATAAGGTTTCCTGATGTTGTCAGGGAAAGGAAGAAGTTCCATCTCCAGAGTGAAGCGATTAGCTTGACTAGCCAATCACAACGTGTTTTGTTTTGTCTGTACATAAGCTTTTTATGCAACAACCCCACGGAACAATCAAAGCCACCAAACTCCAGCAGGCTGAAAAATAAGAAATAGACACCACTAACCCATGCACCATGGATACCATACCCCATAATAAGGACTGTCCTTGGAAAATAAGGACAGGTGGACTATCTAGCAATCACCACTGAC
Source organism: Emydura macquarii macquarii (assembly GCF_026122565.2). Lineage (NCBI taxonomy): Eukaryota > Metazoa > Chordata > Testudines > Chelidae > Emydura > Emydura macquarii. The sequence goes on along the minus strand of NW_027133643.1, from coordinate 9,927,113 downwards.
ATCAAAGGTTGCATAGTTTGGCTACTGTCCTCATCTGAACATTAGATGAATAATATTTTGGCACTGTGCACCTTCTAGACACATCTCTCATCCCTCCACCCCTAGCAACTTTCTACCTGATAATTGAGAATCAAAAACTCACCATTCACTGTCTTTACACTTCTTTGTCCACCCACCTGTGTACTTGGCTGGTTAGCATGAAGGTTGCTGCCTATAATCACATGAACTCCTATACCTTCTTGCCTGGGACAGGCAGCAGGTTCTTCCTTAGTTCGGTTAGTACGGTTTTTGACTTTCTGCCCGTCTTCGACTTTTTAAACCTGGGTGAGTATTTATGTGATTCTAAGGATGGAATCAACATCAAGGTAGAAACTGGCTGGGCGCAAGTCTGCAATCCCTATTGAAGGTGAAACTCCATTTGAAGGCACATGTACATTAACAGTTGAATTGGATTATTGCCTCTTAGGTTGGCCTGTTCTCCTGGAGAGATGGAGTGTCCTATTGACCAGAGGAGCAAAGTTCTACTCAGCGTGAGGAATGTACGCAGAATCTGAAGCCAGAGAAGTACTTGGATGAGATTCTATATTGGGGCTCTAAGAGGGAAGCATTTTTTGCAGCCTAGGGAGACAGGGGCTTGATGTACCTTTAAGCCACTTTTGCTCCACCTGATCCTGGGCTGGTGAGGGCCCCCCAGAATAATTTAGACAACAATAATAATTTAGCTCCCTGCTGCTGCTGGGCATGCTCGCTGTATTGCTGCTGCCCTTGAGTTGCTGCTGCAGCTGCTGCCGCGCTCCCCACTTCCTGCACTGCAGGCCCAGTATTTTTTTCTGAAAGGGGGTGGTTCAGGGGAAGAGGGCGCGATTGTTAGGGCCATACAGCGTGGGAAGCGCCCCGTTTTTTTCTGAAAGGACCCCCCCTTTCAGAAGGGGGAAAGAGGGGCGCGATCCAGGGGAAGGGAGTCGCAATTGTTAGACAAAAGTCCACGGGGGGGCTCCATTTAAAACGTTTGAGAACCACTGGTCTAGGTTATGGCAGCCTTCTTGGGCTGTCCAATGGGGTCACAGCACTGCCTGGAATCTCCACAGAGCGGTGTATTGAAGCTCCATCCTCAACATGACCCGTCTCACTGCCTCCACCCCCATCCTCAGCATGGCCCAATACACCAGGGCTTGTGAGGGTGTACTCAGAAGGCAACTTTGTGGCTGTCTTCTCCAGTGCCTCCCCCAGCCAAATTCAAAGATCCTAGAGCCTCTTCATGTCACCCCAGCCCTTTAATCCAGCGTACAGAGGCCACAGTGGCAATGAGGAACTCATCCTTGATGTTTAGATTGAATAAAGGGCCAAATCTCCAAAAGTGGCCTCTAAAACGGCACCCTCAAAACGTTCACACCCACCTACGTGTGTGTCAGGTAACTTATCACATTTATCACCACAGCATATGACCAGATTGATGTGTGCATGCCTCCAGTTGTGGGGATACAAATGCAACTGTTTTGCTTGAAACCATGGGATCCCACAAAACATTGCTTGTGCAACATCATAAGCCAGTTATACCTCCAAACACAGTGGACTTTCAGCACATGCTTTGTGGCTGCATTTTGTCCCAGAGGTGGCTGAAAATTCAGTGATGGGTGAAGTGATTCTTGAATGGAAAGTCTGTAAAGTGTTTTGGAATCCTTCTGGGTGAAAGGTGTCACACAATGTAAATGGAAGTCACCTCCACTGAGAGCAAATCTTCCCCTCTGCTTTCACTGGTGGAAGAGAGACAGAGTGGACAGAGCTGTTTGAATGGGGACATGAAAAAGGGGGTGTCCTTCCTAGGTACTTTGTCCTTTTCTCATGGATTTTTCCTCAGAAGGATCTGATATGGCTCTAAGTTGTTAGAATTTGTGGAGTTCACAAATGTGGTGTCATAAGAGCTGCGCTTAGATGACTATGTTGGGAAGGGCACAACTTAAGCCTGACCACCCCCATTCAAAGTCCCTGTGATCTTTAGACACACAAATCAGCCACATCTCAGTGGGATTTCAGGTGGAAGAGACCCACAAGTGACTTCATCAAGCTGGCATTTCAGCTTCATGCAGAGCCCTTATCAAATACTACAGCACATGCAAAATGATTCGCTAACATTATTCTGGTGGCAAAAATGTATAAAATAGAATTGATTATTAATTCATAAAGAACTTTGATATCTTATCTATTCCTCCTCTCGTGTAATGATTTTTAATGTCATAAAGGTTTTTAATTTTGCATGAATCCCACTGTCTTCTGTTTTTGTTTGTTTGGTAAATCTTGTCTGTTTTATTAAGAAAATCCCATGCCTTCTGTGGATATTTCTGTTACAATGAGACAAAGAAAATGTTAATAGTAATTTGTTTCTAGCTCAATGCAACATTAATTTCAGCGCCACTTTTGAGTATTTTGTTTCCATAATTTCTCATCGTGGGTTGCAAAAACAAGGAAATTCAGATAAAAAGTGAAAAATCCTGTGTCTTCCAATCTTGTACAAACTTTAACTTACATTTTCTTTACTATGTAAGTCACTGCAAACTAATATGAACCATAGCTCCATTTAGATAATAATAATCAAATTATCCAAACCTGAGACTGCAAGTTTTATAGATTTTGATCTAAATTTAATATAAAAATGCAGTAGTCCTTGTTTGGAAGAGTTTATTAAGGGTTAGCAAAGAAAAAGCTTTTTCAATAGTCTATAAAACTCTCTAATGGCCTTTTTCAAATAAAATGGGAAAGAATTTTAAAAGAAACCTATATCAGTGAGCTGCAATTGTAACATTACAGTACAGGTCTATAAATCTTGACATGTTCAGAAGATTGCCTAAACCAGCAATACAATCTGTCCAAACCTCATTGTCTCCACGACCAGCCAGCCTCATTTTAAGAAATGTATGTGGTCTTCAACCTAATTTTATCACCTTCATTTGTAAACTAGTCAATCAATCAAAGCATCCTGAAAGTCTAAATAGAAAAAGGAGTGCATTTTCATGCATTTCCAGACAGCACAGTAAAAAATTAATCTCCACTTGATCAGACATTCCTTGCCCTCATCTCAATAGACCATCATTAGGGTCAGCAATGTATATTAAAAATCAAGCCATGGCGAACTGTTCGCTGGGGATACTTGGCAAGCTACCTGCTGCCGGATCACTGAGCTCCCTCCTCCCTGGGAACCTGAATACACATGCTGGGCTCATTTGGAAAAGAGCAAAGATAAAAAAGGAAAAAAGAAAAGTCAACCGATCATCAGGAAATTCAGGTTTTCCCCACGCCCAAGTGCAAAGAGACAACAGGGAAGATGAACTGTAACGTAACATCCCAGCTGAGGTCACTGACTCATGATCTTTCCCTACCCTTATATATTTTTTTCCTGTATGAAATGAGATTGGGGGTGGGTAGATTTGTACTAGATAGGCTGGCAGGGATCATGCACTGAGCACCAAAGCCACACTTGTTACTTTCCTTTGTTTTTTGGTTTTATAATTCCAAAGAATATCAGTGAGTTTACAGCTCGGCAGATATCTTTTGTACATTGTAGTTCTATAGATATAAGGAAGTACTGGGTCAAATATCTGCTCCATCCTCCCCCTTCCCTTTGCATCTGCTTTGCTCATCTCGGACAGCAGTTGGAAGCTAGAAAGCTGCCTTAATGGGGCATCTGGGTATTCCTATCAGGTAGGGGACCCTTGAGTGTTGTAAAAGCAGCATAGCCATATCTTTGTCAATGGCTGATATAGCGGGTGTGTTGGGACAGGCCAGTGGCAGGAAGGGGTGTGGTCAGAGTGCTTTGGCAATACTGAGCCAGTGAAGTGGTCTCTAAGGGTGCTGTTCTAGAAAGTAGAAGATAGAGCAGCCCCGAGGTTGCTCTAACTTGCTCTAGGGACTTAGCTGATCCTAGAATCAGTGAGTGGGAGAAGAACTGAAAAACCAATTCAGAGGCAACTGACAATGTGGTATAATGTTGCTGCAAAATTTTAGCTCATGGGAGAAAATGTATCCCAGGATGTTCACCGGGTCATGAAACACTCAATAAATAGATTTTTTTTTTCTTTTCTTTTTTAGATATGTGAAAAGTGCTAGACAGAAACCAGAAGTGTCTTGCCCTAAGAGGATAAAAAAAGGGGGCTGGAGAGGAGAGAATTGGTCTCAGGATTTTATCCCTAAATAATTGACTTCCAAAGCAACACCTACTTCCAACAGCTTTTCTGTACAGCATGATGGTGATGGAGGAGCAATTCATACAAGGGATCTGACCATATTTGCTATGAGCACAAATTTTCTACCCAAATGAGGAAGTACCTTGTTTTTGAGGGCCTGAGGCTCCTCTCATTAGCATCAGTGGGAATTTTGCCATTTGACTGCCACTTTGTTGTGAGTAAGGCCTGCTAAGTGCTCATTGCACATTGTGCTTACCAATGAATAGGCAAGCTGCTTTAGTGTCTAATGTACGGAAATGGGTAGTTTTCATTAAAAGGAAGGTGTGGTGTTTCATCATTCCTGACCCTAACATATTGTTGCCTCCACAGCCTTGTCAGCTCGGCTGCCACTTCTGGTGATGGGAAGATGTAACATGGGCCTTTACACACCAAGATGAGGACAATCAATTTGTCTTGATGGAATTCCTGCTGTAGAAGATTATCAATTCCAATAGGCCACTGGAGTAGCCTACACACAAAGACATAATTGGGACAAAATGCTGTCTACAGCCAATCGATAATTCAAAAATGTAGCATAGGGTTTTCTTCGTACTGTCCAGAATGAGGTGTTTGTTCATGAAATAAGTAGACGGGGGAAGAAGAGACACACATGCACACACCTAATGTTGAAGGCATGGGTGTTTGTGCTTAATGTACATAAAGATTACTCCAGTAGCCATGCCAAGGTCAGGAAGACCTTGGGTTGTAAGACATTTATGAAAGAGCAGAGAGAACAAGAACTGACTATCTATTGCACCTTCTGAGGAGTGTGCACATCACACTAGAATGGGTCAGGACTTGGGGCCTGCTCTTGGAAGACACAGAGTTGACTATTTGCAGTTCCCATTGAGGTCTCTCTCTCCACTCATCATATTCCTTTCAGCATTTGTCACTGCAGACTCTAAAGGCCAGATTTTTAAAGCACCAAAGATGCAGATAAGCACCAAAAGTGCTTCGGTGTCTATCTCCCATAGATATCAAGGCAAGTTAGGCATCTTGGTGCTTTTGAAAATTCCACTAGCCATCAATCTGCATCTTTGGGCAACCAAATAGCTTTAAAAGTCTAGCCCTGTTCCTATTGACTTCCGCGAGACAAAATCCCAAATCGGAGGGAGTTTAGTGCTCAGCACCTCACAAGATCAAGTGCTAGGCTTATTATCCCTTGAAAACAAGATGTACTGTAAGAGAAACATTATTTTAAGTCATTTTATCTTCATCTGAAATTACTACAGGATTGTGGGGAGTTTATTGCATCCTCACCTACCACTGCTTTCAAGGAGCAGGTAGTTCATACTGAAGAGGCTCTGCTCCAGCCTGTAGAGCTTTTGAAACTGATGCTGGGTTGCTTTTCCCTCAGCTTTTGATTGTCTTTAATTAAAACTGGTGTAGACAGGGTGTTAGTCATATGGGAGCAGGGCCCTGAGGTTCTGCTGGGTGCTTCATAGCATGGTGACAGCTGTTAGCTGGATTACATGGTGGATTCAGTGGGTGTTTTAGATTGATGGTTATGTGATCCTTGGTCATCTGCTTCTTGTCTGCTGGTGCAGATGACAACCTTAGCAGAATGGAGAATCCAGATAAGGGAGGGTATAAACTAGGCAGGGCCTTGCTCCCCTTCCACAACTGCATCGTTCCGTTGATTTTTAGTGGACTTATTCCTGATTTACACCACTCTCAGTGAGTTTTAGATCCTAATGTGTTGTTCGAGTTGCAATTTCTATGTTCTAAGCAGGAGCCGCCAGTGGAATGAGAAAGTAGAACAATATTAAAGACAGCACCCTTATTGCTCTTCAGAAAGGGATTTGAGAACAAACATTCAACCTGGCTGAAGAGCTTGGGGGAAGGGGAAGAGAGTGAAAAATGGAACCAAAACCGGAACCATCTATCTAAACCTGCAAGAAATTTGGGGTTTCAGATTCAGTGGTACCTGGACCCAAACCATTCCTGGTTTTGTTAAATGAAAGTGTCTGACCAAGAGATTTGCTAAAACAAAACTGCCCTGTTCTTCCCCATCTCTAGCTACAATCCATTGAATCTCCACATTGCATTCATATATTGTAAAGTTGCTTCCTCCCACTTTTCTTCTTCTTTCGCCACAGGGGGTCACTATAGAGCAGAGCTAGGATGATTTAAGAGCCCTTCAACCTAGAAAATATAAAGGAGATTTTTTTTCCTTCTATTTTAAGATGTAGCAACATTTTAACTGTTCATGGTACTAATTATTATCTGGGAAATATCATAGTGCCTTTGAAATTACTATTATTTTGTTAATTAGTTTTCATCTCAACTCCTTAGCAGAAGGAGCAAGGTTTTAATGTAAATATATTTCTTTTACTAAAATACGAGCATAAAAAGGAAAATGCAATTGGAAAAACTATTGGATCTTTGCATTAGTGTAGCAATGAATAGAAACATTTAGAAAACTGGCATAGGCCCTTTTTTGTTAAAAACATATTTTTTAAAATCAAAGGGTAAAGAGACTAATTTTTTAATCAGAAATTTAATCCAGTTGGGGATCATCTATAAAAATATCAGAAACAATGTGTCAGTGATCAAATTGTTGAAACCTCAATAACTTTTGTATCTTTTTTTTTTTTTGGTTTCTCTCCCCCCCCCCCCCTTTTTTTTTCATCTTGGTAGAGAGAAACCTCTTCAGCATTTACAGGAAAATGGCCTGAGACATACAAGTAATTGACCATACTAAGTTTAAAGATAAAAACATTTTATCGTATGTAACTGTAAAAGTAATCATATAATTAATGGGTAAAAAACAGAGAGAAAGATTGCCAGAGATTAAGATTAAGCCCTGCAGAAAAGAATGTTCTAACTAGAAATTGGTTTAATTAATAGCACATTTTACATAATGATTACAGTGTAATTGCGCTGACTAGCAAAGTGTCATTAAATATATCCATGCTCCTTTACAACACCCTAAGGCTAAAAATAATGAGTTACATTGAAAATCACTATGCAACAGGTTCATAAATAACATTTAAGCCTATACAAGGCGAATACTTATAAATAATAAATATTTGCCTTTTGTAATTGAAGAAAAAATGACAGCCTTCTTTTTCTACTACCCTGTAGATTGTCATGTTATAATGCTGAAAAGATTTTTTCCCCTTGCATTCTCTAGAAAGTGTTGAATAATTTATTCAAATGCTAATATTCCACATAGCCTGACTTTGAGGAACAAATATTCCTACATAAAGAATAAATGCCAACTTGCTTATTACCAGCTTCGTTTTACTTTGCATCGTGCGGTCCCCAAAAAACTATGACAGTCTATTACATGTGTCAAATAAAGTTAGTGGACAGATTTTCTTCCTCAATAGTTGCATTCTTCTTTCTTTAAAAATTACCCCTTCTCCCAAAATGTTCATCATGCTCAGAGCTGTTATGCAGAAACAGCTGCTTCGCAGCTACAAAAAGGACGACATCATAAACTTGATAACTTTTTAATCTGTGGGTTTTCTCTAGTGAATCAGGAGTCTCTAATAAAAAACAGATTTGATTTCGTATTAGCAGTATGCTGACATTTGAAAGACCCCCAACTGGTTAGTCTTTAGCTAGCTTACCAAATCCAGCAACCTCTCCAATGTCAAAATAAAGTAACAGTTTATGTGTAGGAGCACAATGTATGAAATGGAAATGTTCTTACACAAAGGGTTTTTCAGCCCCCTTCAGCTTATGCCAAACCAATACAGGGCATGTTGATATCTGTCAGTAAAGTGGTGATATTTGGGCATCTTTTTTCCAATGCTAGAAAGGGAGGGGGAAAATATCTGTGCTATAAAGGGGAATCCATGGCTGTCCATGAATACAATCTCATTGAAACGTGCAATGATGCTCCACTTTTGTCTCACTTTCTAGAGGACTTCCTGCACTCAGCCCATAGACTCTGGCTGCCTTTCTCCTGACCCATTAGAGCTGACTCTTGGTCACCAAAAGACTCAGTTATTACTACTGAAATAGGGTAGGTGCACCCACTCAAGTGCTTCAGAGGCACTGAGCCCCTGAACCATAAGTCTCAGGACAATGAAGTGGTGTTGTATATCTATAACAATACTAAGCTTTTACAGCTTGTTGATCACAGAAATCCACCTAGGCAGACACTCTAGTGGTAAAAGGATATATACATCGGTCATGGAGTCGCCACTGGGGTACCTGCTCCTGGCTGCTCTGGGAATTAGCTCCTGCCAGCTCCAACACCCCCTTCTGTCACTTATTCACATGTCCTGCTGCCTCTTTCTCTCTGTGACTCAGAGTGCTTCCTCTTTGGGGCTTGGCCCTCCAGCCATGTCACTATGGGTTTTCCCTCTTCCACGGTATGAAACTATCTGCATACAAACGGTCTCAGGCAGCCTACCCATTCACTGCTCAGAATGGGCCATTTCCCCAGTGGTTGGCTAGGGAACTGCAGGTTCTAGCTCAGAGACCCTCTAATCAGTAGCGAAGGTCTACAACATCCCAACTTGCTGCCATTTCCCCGAGCCTTTTCCTAGCCATGCCATCTCCCCTTCTGAGTAAACCCTTCCTTCAGGGCCTGGATTCCCAAGGCTTCTACTTGCTCCCTGGGTTTCCTTCCTTCTCTCTCTAATGCCTAAAAAGTAGCTAGCAACTTCTACACTTCAGCCCTTTTTTGCTGCCAACTTCCTGGCTTTATACTAGCTCTGCCAGTTCCCTCCCAGTTGGGCTCCATCAGCAATCAGGAGTTACTTAGCCCACCTAATTCCCCTCAGCTGTGGCCTAGTTACTTAACTGCCCCCTTCTCAATCTCATTAGCTCTTCCTCACATTTATTGTAGGATTCCCCTGAATCCTAAGAGACGTACTTTACAAACTGATAACTATAGAGAGATATCACTACATCTACCTCAGAAATGCAACTGCTCTTGGGATGGAATAGGGCAACTGTTTAGTGTCAAATTGCAACAGAACACAGCAGAGAAGAGAAATACAATGTCCACTTGAAAATGCAGGGGGAGTTTGAGTAAATGCTCTGGCTGTGGGTAATGGTGGAACTGGGCTTCAATGCAGGGCCAATCGCTCCAAAGAGGGCCACAGGTATTTCTTGAAAGTATTTACAAGCAGATCTTAGTTTTATGTCTCATCCTACAGATAAAACTTCATATTGTTTCACTGCTGGGCTCTATTGTAAAAACACTCATGCATTTATTTTTAAAAAAATCATAATTTTTGCTGCCTTCTGTGTCACATCAAGATGCACAGAAACACTATGACTTTACAAAGTGCAAACCAGGAAGACTAGAAACAATGTGAATCTAGACTGAGACGCCTACAGTGATAATACTCTACACTTACATCATACTTCAAAATGCTTCGTAAACCTTAATCAACACTCACAACAGCCCTGTGAGGTAGGATAAGATTATTAGCTCATTTTACCAATGGGGAAACTAAGATATATTTAATTGAGGTTAAAAGACTGGCCCATCACCACATATCAAATCAATGGCAGAGCCAGATCAGAATTCAGGAGCTCGTAGGCCTTGCTCAGTCTAAGTCAGATTGCTCTAACCAAGGCATTTTGGACCTCTTTAAAGTGCTACAGGACTCTCGTTGTTTTAGCAGGCACTGAAGGTGTCTTGTGGATTGATTATCACAAGTTTAACACTGGTGCCAACTTCTGCCATTTATTGGAAAGTCTTACAATATTTTTTGTTTTTTTTTCTTAAAGCTCTAGCTCCAGGAGTCATGCATTTACATGGGAATCTCAACTTATATTTTTAAAAAATTGTAAATTTCTAGTCCTCACAATTGCTAAGAAAAGTTTGAAAACACGAAACCTAAAGGCTCAAAACACAGACTGCAAAAAAACCCCGCAAACCTAAAATATATTATTTTTGAAAATCATGAATTTTAAGCCTATATCATGACTCATTCATGATTTTGAATGTTTGGGGCTGGAGAATATTTGAGCATGTAGAGACTCACCTGTATAAGGTAAATTGATACACTATGTTTGCCTGTTTGTCTCTCTCTGCCCCTCAACTGTGGTTATACCCCTGTCAGACCTTAGCAAGTGGGTGTGATTGAATCACCCCCTAGTGACTACAGCCTACAGAAGCTATGAGCCTTATTCTGATGCTATACAAAGGTGAATGTGCTGTGGCTCAGCTGTCGCATTCAATTTGTTAATCGCACCTTTTTTGTTACTTTATATTCCTCGTTGGGGTTTTGATCCCAAATTACTAGACTTCTGTTGACGTGCCCAACACCAAGTGCCTCCCTATGCTCAGTTTGGCAAGAGTGGACCCTTTCACACACACACACACACACACATCTCCAAGTCCCTATCACCCCTTTTCCTTGGAAGAATTTAAAAAAATAATTGAACTTTAAAAATGTGTCCCTGCAGGATTCAGATCCGTTGCGCAGTAACGGTGCTCTAACAGCTGACAACACAGAACTGGCTCAGAAAGTGCCCTTATACAGCCAGGGAGGTTGGGAAGATAGAAGCATCAATGTGGACCATGCTAGCACCAGCATGGCCAGTGTCATGACTAGCATGCTATGTATGTGCACAGTAGCATGGTGTCATCAGAAAACTCTGCTTCCACGGTCATGGCCCTGACAACAGCTACTTTCAGACTTGTGCGATAAACAAATGAATACCGTTTTCCATTATCAATGCAAATGAATCGGAAATTACCCAGAATCTCAAAGGTGGTTGCAGACGTTTGTGAATGGCATTTAAAATTCATTTCTTTAAATAATTTGCTCTTTAAATCTCATTTTCAATGCCTTAATTTAATCCAGATTCATTTAAAGAGCTCCCGAACCTGAGGGGCTTAGTTCATTAATGTGTGTAAAGTGCTGTATGGGCTTCACCCAAAACTCATTGAAGTCTTTGCATCAAGCCCTACAAGATCTATCTTCATTGTTTGCGTTATAATTATGGATATTAACAGTAGCACGTTTTGTTACACAAAAGGGAATAACTATCAGTTAATTTAGAACACCTACATGTGCGCTGCTAAAGTCAGAGACACAATATTTGCATATAACTACAAAAAGGCAGATTTTAGACTTTACACCAGGAGAAGAAAGATGAGGAGAGAATGTCTTCCCCTGTTTGTTCACTTCTACTGGGCAATAATATAATTTTCAGTCTCACGTCTCTATTTCAGACCACATATGGCAGTAATATTGGATCTTCACCAACTCAGCTTAACCATGACTAAACAGGTTGATGAATGTCATGCATCTTATCATCATACATGCATATTTTTAAATATAATTCACTTTTGATCTGCACCCTTGTGCAGTGGCGAATGAAAACAGTTTCAATTTCTTCCACTGTCTGCCTTTAAATGTATTAAACAGCCCTGCTGTCAATAGATTATATTCTTGTACAATGATAATAGCCCAAAAAACTAAGAGGCCTTGTCAGGAATTGCAGTTGTCACAGTTTGATGCAAATGATTTTACTTGGTGTTCATCTGCTGCACAATCATCTCATAATCTGGATATACATCACAGCATGACATGTAAATTTCCTGCTACTCTGCTTTCATTTCCAGAGGCAGCAATCAAATGAAAACCATTCAACCTCACCAAAATGTATAAATAATTTTCATTCAAACATATTAACAGTCAAAATATGAGAATTTATCACAGAGTACTACGCCTTTTAAGAAGCAATAAAGACTTTACTTTTTAAGCATATTTCTACTTAGAAAAGTAATATGAACAGTAACTTGCAATTTTAAAAGTCTGCATATAAAGCCTAATCTTCAAACTTCAGTGTGTTGATGCTGCTTTGCTACATATCCTGCTTGCAAAAAAAAAAATTAACCTGGAAAAGTACAAAGGAAAAGCCTACATCTGCATTTAAATAACTACCCGATAAAAAGAGAAATTACTAAAAATACTATTACCTCAAATCTGCCAAGCACAATAGATACAGATATTAAAGATACAAAGAACTGACATGAAATAACATGTCACAGAGTCTGATGATGTGACAATTAAATCATTCTTTTATTTTAGTTTATTACATTTTATTGCTAATGGCAATCAATTTTTAAGTGAAAACAAACAGGTACACCTGAAGATGATCTCCTTTCAATACTGTTTTTTGAAAATCACAAATATCACACAAACATCAGCTTGAATTCAAAGTAAACCAGTGCTAGCTGTCCATTATTTTGTTTCTGATGAAAGGAGAGGAGGGTAACAACTGCAAAAGGAAAATATTTGCCCTAGCTGCCTGGCTGTGAAGTCAAATGGGATATTTGAGGTTGGCAGCACTTTCAGGCGTCTTGGACCTGCATAAGCAACGATGAGTCTACTGTGAAAGTTCTAATCTCAGAGTTAGGGAAATAAGAGAAGTGCAGGATGTTGGCTCACTCAGCTAAGTCCTGATCCTCTTCCTACTGGAGTCAAAGGGGAAAGATCCAGAGACTTAAAACTGCTAGACTGGGCTCTTCACTCTAGCTTATCATGCTATCATTTTGGGAGCTGTAATAGCAATTGTTTGCAAACATAGGGCCGGATGCTGTAACACTGCTTACCAGGCATAGTGCTTAGTGCTGTCTGTGAGCTCACAGGGTAGCAAGTGTGGGTGGGACCAGAGTCACAGGGAGTTAAATAGGCACCAAGAGGCAAAGTTGCATTGGAGTGATATATTTAATAAGCATTAAAAAAAAAAAAGAATCTTTTTCATCTTTCCAGCAGCAAATTTGCCCAACTTGCCTGGCTGTTTTGCCCAGCTTCATTCACTAAAGGTGAATTGTTGAAAACACTGACACCTAATAATTGACAAAGCAAAAGGAGGGAGATATGCTCCCTTGCTTAGGAAAGGAATGCAGGAATGAAGGGCAGTTTACTGTTATTATTAATGATGGTGCATGGAAAAAACTGCCATCTCCCTTTAAATTGGACACATTTTTTTCAAGGAATAGGTAAAAACTGCTAAGATGACAGTTTTTCCCATTTTTCCTGTGAGTGTGTCGGAGGAACTAGAAGTGCAATAACCTGGGGTACAGCAGGCTCAGCCATTTGAAATAAAACTTTGCAGTACTAATGTTTTTGTAACTGCTTTCATATTGTAATGATATTTTTCCAAGCACTGGTTTTATTTGATCTTAAATACCTTTTTGGGAAAGTCCAGTGAGCTGACTCTAATAAAATCATGCTATTGAAAAAAGGTTTAAGTGGAATGTTCGGAATAAATTACAAAACTGCATGCAAGAATACCAGCTAGTGCTGCAATAAAAACCTGGAAATGAGGAGTCCTGCAATATATTTTAAAGAAGTAGTATACTTTTTTTTTTTGTTCATTTTTTTCACAGACTGTTTCATAATAGAAAGCTTTCGCAACGTGAAAGAGGGTAACGGAATAACGAATGAATAAAGTGCCAAAGAAATTGCATTTAAAAAAAACTTTTTTGTGCTACAGAATACATTTCATATCATTCTCAATAACTTTTGGAAGATCATAGGAAAAGTAATTCCATTCTATTTTGCTGTGCCAAAATACCTACATTACGTCATACTTAGATTGTCAGCTTCCCCTCTACCCAATATATTCAAGGCCCTTTAAATGCAGTTTTATGTCCCTTTTGCATTAAGGGTTGGTATCAATAAAAGAAATAAGTCCTGTTTCCATGACCTGGAAAATCCTGAAAATTCAGTTCTTAGGGGCTTCCAAAATCTATATGAGGTTTTTCTCAGACTTCCATTTTTGCTGTGCAACAGCCAGTCCTATATTTTACAGTTTAATCCAGCTCGAAGAGGTGAACTGACTAGGGTAGGAGGAAATTATCAAAATATGAGTATCATTTCCCTTTGTGCTTTACTGCTGACAGGCATCTCAAGAGAACTAGGAATGGATTTGCCAGTTGTGGCAAGTTACCTCTGAGGTCTATAGCCCAAAACCAAGCAAAACTGGGACAGTCTATAAAAGCATCATTAATTTAGAAAATATTCTCATATGCGGGTAGATGCTGCTTTGCATAGGAATTCTCCCATCCTTTCCTAAGCCAACTCTTCTTCTCCCAATGTCTGAGGGACCTTCTGTGAACCTCATTCTTTACTGAGGGAGGGGCATGAGAATGCAGCAGAAGCAGTGAAGACAGTGAATCATTTAGATACACAAGGCTGGAGTTTGACCTCATGCTGATTTTACTGCCCAAGTACATTCATTGATTATGACGGACTTACTCCTGATTTACACCTGGGACCAGAATCAGACCTATTCATTTTATCATTTTATAATAATATTTACTCATTTTACAATAACATGGCCACAGGAACAGTATGTCTTGCAAAAAAATAAAAATAAAAAACCCACAAAAGCTCCTTGGTGAAATTGAACAAATTAAATCTCATTCATTAGAAACCAGTTCCACATTTGTATAGTTACAGAATTCTATGAAATTCTGTGTGTTTGAGGTTCATGAATTGATAGGGTCCTGGCGATATACTCTAAGAGTGCACAGATCAGAAAGAGGGGAAATGAAGCAAAAGAATAAAGCACAGTGCCCTTTAATTGGAACAATACCCACACTGGATAGTCAAGCCAATTATATAGCTGTCCTGATTAATATCTGTGTAGCTACCTCAGATATTTGTATATATACAATCAACACAGTATATATATACTGTATGCAATATTGTATACGATATATATACAGTCTATATACAATCACCACAGTAGCTTAGTACTAAAAAAGCAAGCTCTGCTCTCACTATTTTAAGGTTCATTTTATTATTTGGGGGTTTTTTTTTCTGATTTTGGATTCTGATTTTCTATCTGTCCCAAAGAAGGGCTGTATTTATACAGACGTGTACAATAGACAGGGCCCTTTAAATGACTTTGCTGTACTGACCAAAAACTGAGGACTAGAAATATTAGTGATATTTTGTATTAACACATCGGAGCTCAACATTTCAAAACTGAAAGGGAGCATGATTTAGTGGGATGAGTTTGGGCCTGGAAACCAGGAATGCTGATCCTATCTCTGCTACTCATGTGCTCTGTGACCTAAGTCATTTAACTCCTCAGTTGTCCCATCTCCAAAATGAAAGTGATATTTCCTTCTTTATCTCATGGGGCTGCTGAAAGTATTAAATATTTGTGCCAAATTTTGAAAATGTAAAGCTCTTATTGTTTACCCCTGGTAAAATACCACTTAACTCCTTGGCACTGTCCAAATGCATATCTATTAAATGAGACATGAGGTGGATGAAATAATGTCTTTCATTGGACCAACTTCTGTTGGTGAGAGAATCAAGCTTTCGAGCTTACGCAAAGCTCATCTTCAGGTTGGGGAAACTAACTCAAAAGGCAGGTTTACTGCACCACTTCGTGCTTACCACGAAGGAACATTCCAGTGACACTACATAATCCAGTACATAAGGAGCTCAAAAGTCTGTAAAGTTGGGGTATCATAGCACCTGTGGAGGCCAGTACAGTCTGTGTAAGCAGCATGGTAATGGTGAAGAAGCCATCAGGCAAATTAAGCAGCTGCACAGACCCAAAGTAACTGAACCAGGCATTGAAAAGATGCCACTGTGCACTGCCCACAACTGATGACCTCTTGCCAGAATTTTCCAAAGCCTGAATTTTTGTGGTCTGTGAGATGAGGAGAAGCAGACTGCGAAGAGTCGCTGTGCCACTTCCGTGAAGGTGCTACCACACCGACAGGAGAGCTTCTCCCATTGGTGTAGTTAATCCACCTCTGTGAGCGGCCATAGCTAGGTTGACGGGAGAAGCCCTTCCGTAGACATAGTGCTTTCTACACAGGGGAGGGGGTAGGTCAGTATAATTGTGTCACTCAGGGGTGTGTGCCAAAGTGTCACTGCTAAATGCAAGGTTTGAACAGCCTGTTTACCGTAATTGGTTATCACATATTTCAATGGACCATTCAAGGTAAAGTGGCCCATTAACACCCCTGCAGTCATGGGAAGGAAAGGAAGTGAGGGGGAGAAAAAATGCAGCTGGTGGGGGGTTAAGATGTTGTTAGTGAGTTACAGATTTGTAATAAGGCATAAATCCAGTGTCTCTGATCAGTCCGTGACTTTAGTGTTTAGCAAAGTTATGAATTTAAGCTCCCAGACTCATCTTTTGAAAGTGTTGTGCAAGTTTTCTTTGAGTATATAGAGTGATCTCTTCATGCCAAGTGTTCAGTCATAGGGGAAAGCGTGTTTTTGTCTTTTATCATTTTTCTGTGTGAGTTCACTCAAGAATGGAGTGATTGTCTGGTTTTAACCCACCTAGTTGCTACCGTAGTATGTGATGTTGTAAAATATTGTTGTAAATGTTACTAGAATGTTTGCAAGGCAGGAAACTCACACAAACAGCCTTTCAGAGAAGTGGCCAGACAGCGTTAATGGCTCTCTCGCTCTCTTTCACCTATTCAAGAATAGATTCTACTACCAGGAATTGTTTACAGTGGAGGCTTCACTGTAAGGTACATGTTCACAATGGGGGTTGACTGACCAATGAGAATAAGCCACAATTGTTCTAGCAAACTGAAACAGACTATAAAAAGGAAAGCATCTGGAACTCAACACCTGAAGGAGCCTGGAAGACAAAGAACTTTGGACTGGGAGAGGGGTTATCCCTGGTGCCGGAGAAAGCAGACTCTGCCCGTGAACTGAGGATTGGCAGCCTGCTTGTACCATCTCTCAGGATGAGATCATTTTTAGATTTAAATCCTGTTAGTGTGTAGAATTGAGACTGTACTCTTATGTTTATTTCATTTGGTAACTCTTTACTCTTTTAATCTCTTTACATTTGCCACTTATAATCACTTAAAATCTATTTTCCTGTAGTTAATAAACTTGTTTAATGTTTTATCTCAACCAGTGTGGTCTCAAATTGGAGTGTCTAGAAATCTTAGATCAGTAACAAACGCTGTTGCATGTCTTCCCCACAATGAGGGGGCAGTGGACTTATTAATATAATTATGAGGATAGACTCCTTTTGGTGCAGTTCTTACAAACTGTGGGGCGGGGTAATTGGCTGGTGCCTGTCTATCGTTGGTTTGTGAGTGGCTAGGCTAGGCAAGGCACTCATATAATTCAGCTGGGTGTGTCTCTGCCTGCAGATGGCTGTGTAAGTGTAGTTTGCTGACAGCAACACAGAGTGAGAGACAACGCAGGCTAACATTCATGAGATCTAGCTGGGTGTGGTGCTCTGCATGCTGTTGGGTTAGGTGATAACAGCGCTTGGAGGGGCTTGCTGCTTGTCACTCTCTCAAGGCATTGCGAGGGACAGCACGGGCAGGAGAGTGAATGGCGCAAGGCGTTCCCACCGTTTTCAGGTTGCACCCCGGGGGACCCCATCACAATGTGTTACTACATATGCTAAACAATCTGTTTAAACCTTGTATTTAGCAGTGACACTTTGAGTTAGTTTCCCAGACCTGAAGAAGAGCTCTGTGTAAGCTCAAAAGCTCGTCTCTCTCACCAAGAGAAGTTGGTCCAGTAAAAGGTATTACCTCACCCACCTTGTCTCTCTAACATCCTGGGACCAGCATGGCTACAACACCACATGTTTCTATCAAATGGTTTGTTTGTAAGTGTGCCTATTAAGCAGGAGTAATTAGCATTTACTTCCATTCGGTTTCTCTGCAAGATGAACAGTAAAGCAGACAGCCCATTTCACCAATTCCCAGCTACTAGAGTGTACTGTGCTGTGCTGTACTTCACAAGAAAAAAGTAGTAAAACTTGTCTTGGCATAGGTCTAGCTTACACAGCAAACAGGTACCCAGTGTCACACGATAAATGAGACCTTTGCTGCCAGCAGATGCCAGTGTTTGTTGGAAGCGATTGCACTGTACAGACACACGCAAAAGACGAGACACCTACACATTTACAGTATAGCCAGCCACACACAAATTCAAGGGCCAAATACCCAAGTTCTGAAGACTTCAGGCCAACTTCTACTTCAAATTACACCACTAAATATCCCTTGATTTCAATGGAGTTAATCCATATATACATGGGTGTAAATGAGAAGTGAATTTGGCACTTCCACTCTACGAGCCAAGGGAATCTATCCACCCTGTAAATGGGACTGATTCCCCTCTCGTTTACACAGATGTAAATCAGGAGTAACTCCACGGATGTCAGTGGAATTACACTGGTGTGAGAGAAGAATCAGACCTAACAGCCAGACCTGAACACCCCTTTCTACAGGTAACTGATCTGTAAAGTGGCATTGCCAATTACCTTCAAGGCCATTCATCTCTCTGCATACGCACTACCTTAGGACTGATTCTCCACCTAACATAGTCACTTACACGGAAGAAGAGCTCCATGTAGTGTGAAAGCTTGTCTCTTTCACCAATCAGAAGCGGGTCCAATAAAAGATATTACCCCACCCACCTTGTCTTGCTAATGTTCTGAATGGACTGGAATTGGGGAGTCTTGCTGGAGCAGGTGAGCAGCAAGCCCAGTTCACAGTTGGTCTGGAAGGGGTGGGACCAAGTTGTCTGGGAGATGCACTGATTCATGAGCTCTTATTGGAAAGCCCCCAGCCGGTGTTTGAAGCCTCCTTCCCATTGTGAAGGGCTGCAGCAGTCCTGCCAGCGGCCCTCCACCAGGGTATTCATCCCTGCTGAAGCACAGCTGTCTGTGGGGCGGGTGGCGGCGGTGGATTGAAATACTGCACGTTCCAGCTCGGAAGGAAAAGTTCCCCATGGAAGCTGCAGAATGACAAGGGAAGAAGCAATGTTCTTTATGGAGCAGCTTTGCAGTGTCCAATTCTAACTCGCACTTTTTATGGGGAATAAATACATACTCCACAAATTTTAATGATCACTCATATTTTTATTTCGATAGCTTAAATATTTTTCTTTCAACTCTAGGAGGAGAAAGGGGAGGGGCACTTTACGCCACTATCACCAGTGGTCTCTACTGGCTGATTCGGGTGCTCCTAGAGGATTTTGTTGTCATACAAACCTGATGCATCAAGGAGCACAGACCATCTCCCTTGACAACCAATGCTATGCAGCCTTAGGCCCTGATTCTGCAGGCAGATCCAGGTCAACAGACTCTTGCATCCATGTTGACATCAATGATGTTCCACAATGGTGCAAGCATCCACCACACTATTCCAACTGCAGGACTGGGAACCTGGACAGGAATGATCTTTGGTGAGTGGGATCTGAAAGTGATACCATCTGGCTAGTCAGGAAGCCTCCAGGAAAAAGACTCGGGACCCCTGCTTATTCCCTGTCATTCCCAAGAGAGCAGTGCTGTCAGGGGGACCACAGGATAGCAGTACCACAGGACACAGAACTGCCGGGTAATTTTCCTGTGTGTTTCTCTCTCCCACTGGCATCTGTTGGGGGTGGCCGAAATAAGCCAGGCCTTTTGCACTGGAAGGAGGCTCTCCATGAAGCAGGACAACTGCATCTTAGGCAGTTAGTTTCCTCTCCCTTCTGCAACTTGGAACATCCTTTTCCAAAATTTACTTCCTGTGAAAACATTTTCCATGGAAGGGTTTAATTTATAACAAATGGACCAAAAGCTCAGGCTGTGCTAGGAGGCAGCTGGTGCAAGAAGAGGACTGAAGGCATCTAAGTTTTTCATCCTCACCCACTCACCTCTGTGCACCTCAAGTCCTGCCTACACTGCAACCTTCATCTCCTCCTTCTCCCATTGACCACGTTCCACCCTATGCTGGCTCTGCTTCTAACCCTCTTTGTATCCTTCTCCCACGCCGCTCTCTATGTACACAACTCTATCTCACTCCTTGTGCAAGAAACATCCATCCTGATCATTCAAATCTCTTATAAAACTTCATTTCTTGCACAAAACTTTACTCTAAAATCAATTCTGCACAATGTTGTCTGACTAGATTAATAGATTCCTAAACTAAAAGGGACCATTGTGATCATCAAGTCTGACCTCCTATATAGCATAGGCCATAGAACTTCCCCAAAATAATGTGAATTTCCCCAAAATAGAGTGAATCTTTTAGAAAAACATTCAAACTTGATTTAAAAATTGTCAGTGATAGAGAATCTAACATGACCCTTAGTAAATTGTTCCAATGATTAATTATTGTCACTGTTAAAAATGTACACCTTATTTCCAGTCTGAATTTGTCTAGCTTCAACTTCCAGCCATTGGACCATGGTATACCTTCTTCTGCTGGATTGAAAAGCCCATTATCAAATATTTGTTCCACATGTAGATACTTATAGACTATAATCAAGTCACCCCTTCACCCTCTCTTTGTTAAGCTAAATAGATTGAGCTCCTTCAATCTATCTCTATAGGTCATGTTTTCTAATCCTTTAATCATTCTCATGGCTCTTTTCTGAACCATCTCCATTTTATCAACATCCTTTTTGAATTGTGGGCACCAGAACTGGACCCAGTTTCCACCGGTGCTAAATAAAGACATAAAATAACTTCTCTACTATCACCTGAGATTCCCCTTTTTATGCATCTCTGTATCATATTAACTATTTTGGCCACATCTTCACACTGGGAGCTCATATTCACCTGATTATCCACCACAACCCCCAAATGTTTTTCAGAGTCACTGCTTCCCAAGATAGAGTCCCCCATCCTGGAAGTATGGCCTATATTATTTGTTTGCCGATGGATACATTTACATTTAGCTATATTAAAATACACATTGTTTGTTTGTGCCCTAGATATAAATCGCTCTGAATGAATGACTTGTTCTCTTCATTATTTACTACTGCCTCAATTTTTGTCATCTGTAAACTTTACCAGTGATGACATTATATTTTCTTCCAGGTCATAGATAAAGATGTTAAATAGCACAGAGCCAAGAACCGATCTCTGCAGGACCCAGTGGAAGCAGACCCACTCTGATGATTCCCCATTTACAATTACATTTTGAGACCTATCAGTCAGCCAGTTTTCAATCCACTTAATGCATGCCATGTTAATTTTATTTCATTCTAGTTTTTTAATCAAAATATTGTGTAACACCCAGTCAAATGCTTTACAGAAGCGTAAGAATGTTACATCAATACTATTAACCAAATCTTTAATCTGCTCAAAAAAAGATATCAAGTTAGTTTGAGAGAATCTATTTTCCATAAACCCACGTGGATTTGCATTAATTACATTACCCTCCTTTACTTCATTATTAATTAAGTCCTGTATCAGTCACTCCATTAATTGCCCAAGATGATAGGCTTGTGATTACCCAATTCATTCCATTTACCCTTTTCAAAAATTGGCACATTAGCTTTCCTCCATTCTTCTGGAACTTCCTCAGTGCTCCAAGACTTATTGAAAATCAACATGACTGGTCCAGAGAGTACCTCTGCCAGCTCTTTTAAAACTATTGGATGCAAGTTATATTGCCCTGATGATTTAGAAATGTCTAACTTTAGTCGCTTCTGTTTAACATCCTCCAGAGATACTAGTGGAATGGAAAGAGTGTTATCACCATATGATGATACTACATAAACTGTTTTTTCTTCAAATACAGAACAGAAATATTTATTGAACACCTCAACCTTTTCTGCATTATTATTGATAATTTTACAATTTCTATCTAGTAATGGACCAATACCATTGTCAGGATTCTTTCTGTTCCTAATATATTTTAAAAGCTCCTTCTTATTGTCCTTAACTCTGCTAGCCGTAGATTGCTCCTTGTGTCCCTTGGCTTCCCTTATCAGTTTTCTGAAATGCATAACTTCTGATTTATATTCATTACCATCAACTTCCTCTTTCTTCTATTTGTTATATATTATTTTTTATTTTTTACAGCTGCCTTCACTTCCCCTCTAAACCAGGATTTTTTTTAACCAACACAGTATCTTCCTCAGTTGTGGGATTGTGGCTTTTGGGGCATCTAATAAGGTGTTCTTAAATTAATTATGTAATTAATTATTAAATTAATTACATAATTAATTAATTAATAAATTAAATTACATTAAATTAATTATTACATTAAATTATGTAAAGTTTACTCAGTTCATACAAGTACCTAATTTTATACTATTATGTAGAAATTATATATTACACACCAAAAATACAGTAAAAGAATATAAAGGTTGCACAGTCAAGCACTTAAAAGTTGGATATGACAGGATTAATGACAGGTTAACTCTGCAATGTTAATTTAGCCCCCTTTATCATATGAATTATGATAAAGTCTTTATTTACATGGTCACATACTATTTTTTCCATAGGAAACCTATCTTATTCAGTGCACAGAATGGACTTGCTTTGTGGATAAATCAAGGAGGTTGTTTTCTGTAAGCCCATTGCATGCTTGAATTTGCAACTGTGATAATGTTCTTTTAATGTAGGTGGGTGTTTTTTTAATTTCCTCTTTGAAGGTTTGTGTAATTTCCTAGCTTTTTAAAAGAGCAAATTGAAAAAATCCAGCAATTCCATCATATTAACACTCATGGGTCATCAGCTGGGTTGGAACTTATGGAGTCACCACACAGCCCTCAGCCACTTGAGCGAATGTTGTAACAGATAGCAGTAGCGGGTTGTCATGCTCTATGTGGACTAGCACTGTGGGGAGGAGGGGGAAAGGGACATTTTGCCAGTGGGTTTCTCAGATTTTTGCTGACTGCTGAGGGAAGATGAGACTCAGGAATCTTGGGTTCCATTCCAGGCTCTTGAGGGCAGTGTGCTCTAGTGGGCACAGACTCTTCCACCCCAAACTTGACTCCTTCCTGCCCCGTACCTTCCAACCTGTCCCTGTCCCCGTCCTGTATCTTCCCTACTCTTTGATCTTTGTCCCATCTCATTCTCCTCACCTAGCCAGTCCTAGTCTCCACAGGTCTTTTGCTTGCTCCTCTCTGCATTCAAATCAGCTGCCTCCTCCTCACAGCCTGGGCCCAGCCGTGGGCTTATTCAGAGCACAGGAAAGATGGTTTTTCTGCTCTCAGTTCAGGTGCCCAGCCCTGACACAGCCTGCAACAGAGCCCAGAGCTGTAGTTGCAGGGAAAGTTCTGCTCAGCATTAGACTGGAGCATGCTCCAAGCCAATAGAATCTCTAGGCAATCCAGTGGCTAAAATCTGAGAAATCTCTACTGAGCGGGTGCAAACTGTAATTTTACAAAGGTTATAATGTGGCCAAATTTGGAGGGATTTTCACAGAGATGACAAAAGGCACCTCACTGACACAAAAGCTAAATTTCAAGTCCCTATTAAAAAAAACAGGGATGCTAGAGCTTTTCAGATATTGGGTCACCAGAATTGTTTAACATAAGCAAAACAATGTATGTGTACTCAGCCTCATTTTTGGCAATAGATGAACTATTTTGCTTGAAATTCCTCCCCCGCAACCATCCAAAAAAATAAAAATGAAAATATTAGCCTGAGATAGAAACCGGGCATGGAAAATTTCAGCTCAAATGGTTAACATTTGGCAAAGAGATAAGCAACTGAAAATAGGATCTTGCAATGGGGTAGTGACGAACAACCTTAATAACAGGCCATCCTACCAGCCCTGCCTATCATAATCAGAAATGTTCAGATCATTGGGTTACTCTATTAGTTGAACATCCTGAAACACAACGGAAGGAATATTGCTGCACGCAATGGCCAAAGGGTTGTTCCACTGTCACACTTGGGGTGCAGAGAGATGATGCATTTATATTTATATTACAAATATATGTAGGATATGTTGTCTATGTAACGTACTTATTTAATCCCCCGTTACCTGAACGCCTCTCATTGGACTGCACTTTGTGATATGTTTTCTTCTGCCCCTACAACCACATTTTAATATGAAAAGCAAAGATCAGGGCAACTATTTATAGCTGGTATACAGAGCAGGATACTCAAATACTGTAAATACAGCAGGAAAGAGACATTATTTACTGCAGCAGCTGAAAACATTCAATGTTGAACAATGAATGAAACAGTTCAATGAAACATTTCAATGAAAATGTTGTATATTGGAGGACTTGTGGTACCAGTTCCAAGAATATTTGCTTCCCACCACTTTGTAGCAACATATACAAGACTTACTGGAAGTTCAAGCAATAACACCCTATCTTAAAATACATGTGGCATAATAAAAATATAGGGTCACAGTAAAGTTTAGTTTATTGACAAGAACAAATAACTTTAACATTTGGCTCAGGCACTGAACCCTGCACAGACATTGTATCTGATACATCAGTGGCCAACTAGCCGTGACTGCGCTCCACTTGTGTGTGCCTCTAAGTACAATGATTCATGCTAGGAACATGGCAGGTGTCCATTTTATAGAGTCATTCAGTTGGAAAAGGTAAATGTTCTGGGGTTTTGAGCCCATTGTAATTGTCTGTGCATAGCAGATATCTCCCAGGTCTTCCACCCTTGTCTTGATTCCATAACCCTCAGCCACCAAGAAATCTACAATAAAATAGAGCAGCCGAAATAAAGCACTATCAAATGGAAACCTTATCCAT